>NC_053049.1:41611230-41914260 GCF_003473485.1 Medicago truncatula
TTAATGTGCTATCAATTGTTTATCGTTTTAGTATCAATCTAGTCTCCAATATATTTTTTTTGAATGAGAAATATGAGTGAAATTTGACATAATCGATGACGTTTTTGAAATATGCATGAAGTCAGAGACCTATTTGAAAGCGTCTTCTAAAGTCAATGATTAATTTTGTACGTTACTCGTATATGTTTGGTAAGTTAGAGCACTTGTCAGATTCACTTACGGGCTTATGGCCCAATCACATCAATTTGAGGCACAATTTCACCCGGTCTTATGATCAAGTTTGCCACTTCTCAGATTATGTGGGTCGCGGGTCATACGATGGGTTGAATCAGTTTTGGTCTACTATTTAAGTGGCCCAACTTCTTTTTTAGACTTCTTGTTCGTAATTTTTTATTTTTGTTAAATTTTTAAATGATTGCACTTTAGGCACCTAAGAATTGCTCACAAACACCTATTGAACGAAAATTGATTATTGTTTGCTTCAACTCGGTAGTTGACTACTGTTCAGCATTTTTTAAATCGATTTAACAGATTTAAAAATCTCGTTGAACGGTAGTTAATTATTGTTGAAGGTATTTTGAATAATTTGAGGTACTCATAATTGCTTGATGTCTAAATAGCAACTTCTAAATTTTAATGCAAAAAAACACATTGGGTTGGGCTTGTGCTGGGCTCTAGATAAAAAAAAACTGACCGTTACTTTTCCCACCCTATGAGTTTCTTGCGCGCCCTATTCGAATTCTAAAATCCGAAATGTTTCAACGTGTTTTGGAGGTTTTTATGGGGTATTTATGTCGTTCAGATTCTATAAACCAAATTGCATAGGAAGCACGAGAAACTCATAGGATTGGAAAAGCCTATTACAGAAGTTTGTATGATTTATAATTAACATTGCCTTCTGTCAGGTTAGTATGACCAAACCAAGTAGTTTTAATTCATTCTTCACTCATTGGAACCTAAAGGGCTTCAAGCTCCTGATGTTATTCAAAGGAGAAAAAGTTTTCAATTATTCAGTTACACCACAATATATTATGTACACCCTAAAAATGAAAAGAAAGTGCTCTGGGAAAGTGTTTTACACAAGCACTTGAAAAATGCAAAAGTAACTTGTTAATTTGATAAATCACTTGAAACACCAAATTAGAGAAACAAGAGAGAAAGGTGAATCAAGATAGAAAGGCAACCAAGACACTTACAATACGACGAACACTGATAAGAGTTTTCATTTTCATTTTTCAAAGCCTACTTAATCGGTTGGTCCAATGTAGTACTTATCTACTTTCATACGTAGTGTTAGTTGAGAAGACCACTGAAAGCTATATATCAGAAGTTGTGATTAATATTTAGGCATGTGAATTATGAACCACGCCTACATGTGGCTGCAAAATACTCCTGTCCCAGTGACTAAGTATAATTCATGTTGCTTAATTAGATACAGAGTAGAAATCTGTTATGAGAAAATGCACAATCTCATGGTGGTGATGTTGTTTTATTAATTATCAAATATATATGTGGACTGGTTCAGTAGAAAGATTTATAATTAATTTAAGCAACAAATACAATGATGGTTTTTCTCTGTTCTTATGTCATTATTCTTGTGTTCTTATGTCTTTGTGACAATGATACTAAACAAGAAGTTGTTTGAGATAATCATTTGGTTATCCATGTAAACAAGCTTGATCCAAATGGAAAAAAGAGAAATGATGATGATAATAATAACATAAATCGAAAAAAAAAGTCTCAGTCAAGATTCTGTTTGTTTCCCCTTATGTTGGTGTTATTCTTTGGAAAGCATTAACAAAGTTAGAAAAGAGAACAAAAAAAGTATGCTGCCTACCACTAGGTGTTATGCACTGTCAGACAAACACTCTCAACTAATCAATTCCTTTTTCTTTTATTTTTTGGTTCTTTAGTTTGTTTTACTCTCTTCGTTGTGTTATTCTATTGCAGAGCTACTAAAATAAAACAACAAAAAGGCTTCTCTCTTTCCCACTTTTAAAAGCATTGGATTGGAGCCTACTAATTAAAACCACTTTAATGAAAAGCATATGATTGCCGGATTGGTTTGGTGGATTTTTTTTTTTTTTTTTTTATTTCCTCTGATCATTATTATAAACAAAAAATTCATTTTTTAAATTCATTCAATAAATAATATATGTAGTATATATATATATCACATACATCATTTATTAAATGAAGTTAAAAAATCAACTTTTACTTATAATAGTAACCGGAGCGAGTAACTTTTAAGGTGAGAATTAAAAGAACCAAAACAAAAAGAAAGCAAAAAAAGCAAACTAGTGAAGTGAACGACGGGAAGCACCCACCTTGAAACCTTTGGTCGCTTCCGGTTGTTTCTTCTTGTTCCTCTTCTTCCTTGAGACCAACAACTGAAATGGCTGACTTGTATTTTCATCCAAATCAACAACCTCATCGTTATGAGCCATGTTTGCCCATGATTCACTTAGAAAATTCATTGCTTGTTGGACCTTTGTGGAACAAGCCCTAAAACTTGTATGTCATGAATAACAGATGCGCTGAAACTTGACAAGTCAGAGTTTGTCACCACAATGGATCTACCTCTTAAAGAAATTGCATTTGCTATTACTTCCTTGTGATGAGCCTCTTAATACAAAATATCAGTTGAATTTGAATGATCTTCACATTCTAAGGTGAGAAAGTTAATATAATATAATCTACGGTGAATCGTTACTTAAAATTTATTTAAAACTCTTAACAATAATTGATATTTCTGGTAGTAATTAAGTCCACCATAATATTAGTGCTCATGATTAAGATGTTGATCAACCAATGTCAAATCAATAAATATACAAGAAAAATCAGTATTGACATCTTGAAACTCAATTTTTATTGGTGTTCTCTTGTTTTTGTCGAGTTAATATGGATTAGATCAATGTATTACTCCCAATTTCTATTAAAAGGCATCGATGCGACGACGTTGATGGTCATTAACATTTTGAGTGATTCGTAAACTCCATGGAACACTTTTAGCACTGAACAATTAATTGTCTTCTGCGTATGTGATGTTACCTTTGGTTCCTAAATTTTCCGATTGTTCACTTTGCAAACTCAATGTGGCTCTCACCTTCCTTTCATGCAATGCCAAATCCTTTGTATGTTTTGTGGACACACAATGTAACATCCGACACCATACAGCTTCGTACGGTTGAATTTTTTACCATTATTTTTTTTCACTTCGGGTGAAAACAAACTAAATCGTAATTGTATTTTGTAGTATAATGTTACTTTTTTTTTTTGTCCAAATAACCCAACTCGTATATGATATGTTGCTCAAATACGATGCTTTTATGGTTGCCATTGGATTTTGTGTAAAAAAAATAACGGCATTTCTCTTTATAAAAATCACATTTAAGTGAATGCATGCATCCAATCATAAATTATATTATCTTACTCTTTATGTTCACAATACTCGTCGCCTTTGAGAAATTTACATACCAAGAAACTAAATAAATTTTGTTATTTTTAATAAAATTCTTTCTATTTTTTCAATAATACCCTTAATCATTTAATATTTCATTTTATTTTATCATTTCTCCTTTTACAATAAATAGATAAGAATATAATTGACAAATTAAGAATTAATTTTACATTGAAACTTAAAAGTGATAAGTAAAATGAAACAAAATTATTCTTTAAAATTATGAATCAGATGAAGTTTGTTTAGTTCAATTTTTAACTACAATAAATTTTGTAAAATCAATTTACTCAAAATTATGTTTAGCGATGGCTGAACTAAAGTGGAAAGATTACAATGTTCATTAGGTTGATGAATTATACCCTTCTCATGAGGTTATGAATATTTTGGTCCACCACACACACGTGTTGTTAAAGGCTAGAAACATTTGGAGTTTTTTAATTATAAATTGATGGCGGTAGGGCCTGATGATTGACAATAACCATACTGATTTTATGGTGAAAACTCCAAATCCCATCCCACCCATTCCATTTGATGCTTGGTTGTCACTGCTTTGAAATTGCATGGGAAAGAAAGTGGAGACAATGGAATGGAACTGATTAGTAAAATTTGTCTACAAGTTGAAGCTGGAAACGACAGCATTTATTTATGAGTTCATATATCATATATACCACATGTTTAGGGAAAGTGGGTGTGTGTCTCATGCATTCAGGAGTATTTGCCGATGCAATACATACCCATCAATCCTATCCTATTTTCAATGTGAAGTTCGGTGAGAAAATATAATAATAAGGCAAATTCGATGGTACACCCAACAATTTGAGTGTATTGGTACACCAAATCTTTAAATTAATAGTTAAATGAGTTATTTTTTGTAGGAAAAAAATATTTTCCATCACCTATAATTATAATAACTAAATCTTATTTACCAAAAACGTAAATACAATAAAATTTGATTTTTCTGAATTCATATTACTCATAATAGAGAATTTTGATTATTTTTTACAATAAAATTAAGAAAAATTTAGTATGATTTTTCTAAAAAATGAAGTGATGTTCTTTTTTATAAAATGATATTTTCTAAAATATATATGTCAACAAACACCAATTTTCTTTAATAAAAAATGATAGTTAATTTATAAAAATTGTAAGCGAGAGTACCGGTACACCTTAATTTACGGATGTACCGTAGAAGTTCCCTAATAATAAACTTGTAAATTAACTGCTAGATACTTAGATTAATCAAACTTTGAGAAATTTGCTCACAAGGAAGAAGCAACAAGAAAGCAGGGGTTTATACATGCTGGATTGGGATGGGTTTGATGAAATGCTATTATCAAACTAATCAACTCTTATCATTAATTCGGTTGAATATCAACTCATATATAGTAGCATATCTTAAGAGAAAATGAAAACTAAATCAAACCAATATAATGGGGTGGATAGGGCTCATGAAACCTCAAGAAATATTCTAAAAAATATAACTAAATGAAAACATTTCTGGTGCTTAACATTTCAAAAACCATAAAATTCAAAGCACAAATTTAAGGAAGAACCCCTGCATTATTTCCAAAAAAAAAAAAAAATTATGAACCACACTTCTTATAACGTTTCCGCATTTCTTTTCTATTGACAAATCTTTTTCTAAACGGAATATAAATACATTTTCCGTTACATTTTTTAAGGTGGTCTGTGTATCATTTCCCTTTTCAAAAATAATATATTCAAATCCCTTATATAAAAAAAAAAATTAATAAATAAATCAGATTTAGCAACTTTTTTTTATGTTGGTGTTACGTGTTAACCCTCTGGTATTTTTGAGTTCAGTCATGAAGTAAGCATCATATAGTCAAGAATTGTTCACCCAAGAAAAAACTTGTTTTATTTCGTCAATATTTATTTTGAATTAGACGTAGAAAAATCATGTATAAATACATATTTATACATGACCCAGCAGTGGTATATATCAAATTCATTGGTTCAACTTACTCCTTGTATCTAAAGTCTTCTTGACAATGATGGTCAGACGGCATGTCTTGCTGATGTAGTGTCAACGGCGGTGTAAGTGTATATGGAGAAAAACTTTCATTTGAGGAAGAACATACTCGTAGGAATGGATGAACTCGCACTTGAGGGGAGAATTGTTGATTTGGTTAGAAGTCTCGTTGAACAAAATAATGGATTTTTTTTTTGTGCATAAAAAAAAATGGATGTTGAGCAACATATAATTAACATGACATGTATATCCAATATCCTAAGATTTTGAGTGAAGATGTGTTATCAACTCGGTTGCGTGGTTGCACAGAGTGTGCCAAAATCCAATGTGGTAACTCCTCGGATCCTATCGTAACCCAACAACTATGAAGAAAAAAATTATATAAACCCACTTCATTAAAATTAAATGGTTTTCTATATAAAAAAATTGTTTAAATTGCTGATGTATTTTTCTTCTTACATAGGTTTCTTCTATTGAGAGTAGTTTTACTCGAGGCACATATCATCACTACCTTTGTTTGGTAGAAGAGAAATGTTGAAGAGAGATATCAAAGAGAGAAATAGAAGAGAAACAAACATTTTCTCTTGTTTGGTACACACATGAAAGAGAGAAGAGAGACAAATCAGAGGCGGGACCCACATGTTTTTTTATCTCTCTCCAGAGCAGCGAAGAAAGGCATGAGAAAGTGCTGGTTTTCTTATTTTTACCATTCTGCCCTTTAATTTGTGATTTAACTTGTACCTATGCTTTGTTATTATATTACGTGTCTTTTCTTCTTTCTTTCTTTCTTGGATTCATTAATTAATATTAATAAACTATTAATTATTTTATTGATTAAATAAAATTAAGTAAAAATAAAATAAATTCAGTTTAATAATTGAGGTATTTCAATTAATTAATTGATTTAAAACAAAAATAAAATAACTTGGGGAGAGGATTTTTCTCAAGGACATTTTTGTACTTTCAAAAATAATCAACACTTCTCTCTTCTCTATTTCTCTTCCCTCTCACTTATACCAAACAATACCTCAAATCTACTCTATTTCTCACCTCTTTCTCTCTTCCCTTACTCCCTCTCACCTCTTTCTCTCTTCTTATTTTTTCTCACAACCAAACATACCCTTAATGTTTGTGTATCGTTCGATTAAGATTCAAATATTTATTTTACGTTGTTACCAGAGCCTAACCGTTTCTACTTTCTACCGAACCCAATCACAATTGATAGTAATGTGGCAAGTCTATTTTAGAAGAAACTGACGAAGGCCTAACTATCTATTCTAGTTTAACACTCGCATATCTTAAACTTTAAAAAGAATCAGGGAATAAGTGTTGAAAAAAACATAGGCAATCAACGGTCAATTGGATAGTTTTTATTTTGCAGTGCAAATTTGGGTAGTAACTGGGCATGCATCTCTAACCTGGGCCATATCAACTCACAAAATACTCCGAATTGGGTCATTGGCCATCCGTAAAACACTTCAGTGATCCACGTGATATACGTTGCAGCATCAGCGCGCGCACACACATGACACTATTGTTCTACAATCAATTAGTGCATGGTGAAGATCAAATGATAATCCATCGATCATGGCATGATTCTCCCAACGATCTCAACAATGTTTTTCACTCATTTCTCTTAAAACCTCCAAGTATAAAATGACTTAGGCATAATAAGAATTGTATACACTATTAACATCACATCTCACTCACTTTAGTCAATGTTTTTTTTTTTTAATATCTTGATTCTATAAAATTATATATATATATATATATATATATATATATATATATATATATATATATATATATATATATAAGGCAAGCGGGCAACAAGCTGCGCCGTTAGACCTTTTTGGGTGGCAAGATCAATCCTCGTGAATACAACATTCATGGACCTAAGAGACGTAACATTGATATGCATGACCTTTTGAACTCTATGTAGAAGGTCAACAGCCTCTGGCGCTAGGAAATTGAAAGTGTCAAAAGCAAATAGTATAAACGCATGTTGATTGTAACACCCCGTTTTCCCAACATAAAAATTTCATTTAAATAATCAGAGTAATCCACATAAACGCAATGTCACACTTATTTTCTTAAAACCATAAACGGAATAATTAACTAATTATACTTCAAAATTCAATAACATAATATTTAATAATTCGCAGTAGAATTTATTCAACATCTAAAAAAGTCTTTGGCACTAAGGTCTCATCTTAAACATCTCATAAAAGTCCAATCTAAAAACATAGTCATAATCTTATAAAGTAATACGTAAGGAATAGAAAAGCAATAACAAAGTTCTCAATCCCGTTACGTATCAGAGCACCTAAAGACACACGTGAGAGATAGACCACTCACGACAGTAACCTAACAGCAACTTACTCTCTATCACCTGCAAGTTACCCATACGAAGAGCAACATTTCCAAGCAGAAGGGGTGAGATTTCACAAACAATAATATTCAACATATAATTCATCAAATGCATTTAACAACTTAAACTTCATCTATTAGAAATAATAATTCTTCATGTAATACTTCTTAATAACTCAACCAACTTCTAATCATCATTAACTTCATATTCATCACATTATCAACATCATCATATAGCACATAATAACCAAATCATAACCAACATAGATCATCACATCATAAATATCATCTTTTAACACACAACATAATCATCATCTCATAATAACATAAACAACACAATATAATCATCATCTCATAATAACTTAAACAACACAACATAATCATCATCTCATGATAACATAGATAACACAACATAATCATCATCTCATGATAACATAGATAACACAACATAATCATCATCTCATAATAACTTAAACAACACAATATAATCATCGTATAATCTTCATAAGCAATACATTAACAACACATGGATAGAAGACAACTCAACAACTTAACAACTCATGAATGACAATTCATCAACAACTTAACGACTCGACTTGACAATGCAACTTCGACTTGACTATGCAACTTAATCTTCTAAATCATGCATGTGGTACCAGTCCAGGGCATCAAGCCCCCAACGTATTTGAGCATTAATATACTCCTAGGGCATCAAGCCCTCAACTTAATTGAGCAAAGGCTCCAGGGCATCAAGCCCCCAACTTTAATGAGTATGCATGGACTCAATCAACTCGAACAACTTAGACAACATCAACAACTTAAGACTCCAATACTTTGGAATAACATCAACAACTTAGACAACATCGACAACTTAAGACTCCAATACTTTGGAACGACAACTTGCAACTCTACAACTTAGACCAACACCTGCAACTTGATCAATATTCAACAGCAACAGAAACATCACAAGCAATTCACAACATATCAATATTAATGAAAAGCATCAACAACTTAAACATCGTACTTTTTCCACATAAGGCACATAAATATTTCACATAACCAACAACAGCAACATAGGCAGCACATAAACATATCAAGATATAACAATATCAAATGATAATCAACATCAACTTAAACATCTTATATAATTCACATAATGCATATACAATTATATCACATTACTAACAACATTAAATCACATTATATCAGACTCATAAAACATTAGTAATATTATAAACAACCTCCATTCCTACCCCAAGGATCAACTTATAACATCTCGTGCGACAAGGATCGCAAAACCCTAAACAAGGCTGTCTGGCAATGTGCAGCTCGCGAGGCGACCCACTTTACTCACTACGGCGAGTTCAGAAAAAGGCTGCTCGCCTTGGCGAGCTAAAACTGGGTGCTCTCGGGAACTTGACATTTTTCACCTAAAAATCTCATTTTTAACTTCTCCAGGTTCAATTTTCAATCTAAAAACTTGCCTAATCATTCTTATAAATATTAAGGCACTCAAAACCATCTAAAACTCAACCTCTAACATTAATTCACAAAATCAGGTTTCACTCACTGAACAACTCGCTATGGCGAGCAATAATTAAAATCACTCGCGAGGCGAAGGGTTTTACTCGCTAGGCGAGCGATGAACTTCATCACTCGCGAGGCGAAGGCTTCCACTCGCTATGGCGAGCGATGAATGTCAGCTCGGGCAGAATGCAGATTTTCTCCTAGAATCATCCAATCTCATGTTTCTAACCTTAAAACTGATTTCAATTATCATCCTATGGATTATCTAAGGTCTGTACACAATTTCTACATCAATTCAACAATTTTCTATCATCTAATCATCAATTCCTCACTTTTAACCCTAATTCTCAAATTCTAAAAACTCAACCTACAATCGTTTTAAATTCAATTTCAGAATCACATACTCAAGATTATTGAAGGTTAGTCCCACCCTTACCTTAATCAAAATCGATCAGCAGCCCTCTCTTGGTTCTTCTCTCCTCTTGTTCTTCCTTTTCTCCAAAATTGGTTGTACGAAATCCTCATTTTCTAATTCTAACTCTCCCCTTTATATAAATCTTTAACCTACTTATTTTCTCTTATTTCCAAATCTGTCCTCCAAGTCTCAATATTCTATTATAATATATATATATATATAATATAAAATATTTCTATAACAATTAACATATATTTTTACACCAAATAACATATATTTCGACACCAAATAAAATATATTTCCACACCAAATAACATATATTTTTACATCAAATAACATATATTTCTACACCAAATAACATATATTTTTACACCAAATAACATATATTTCTACACCTACTTATTTTCTCTTATTTCCAAATCTGTCCTCCAAGTCTCAATATTCTATTATAATATATATATATATATATAATATAAAATATTTCTATAACAATTAACATATATTTTTACACCAAATAACATATATTTCGACACCAAATAAAATATATTTCCACACCAAATAACATATATTTCTACACCAAATAACATATATTTTTACACCAAATAACATATATTTCTACACCAAATAACATATTTTTACACCAAATAACATATATATTATACTAATAAATATCAACATATAACATAACAAAATATCACTCATCAAAATAAATCGACTAAATTATAAAAAGATATCTAAACTCAATTAAATAAATAAATAATAAAATAGGGCGTTACGTTGATTGTCGGAACACCCTTTCTCATGTTTGGCCACTTTGCTTGATGCAGCTTTTAGAGCTGTCTGTCCTACGGTAAAAGGTCCTACGCCTAATCCAACAAGTGGCGAAACCCCAGTCAAGTCTACACAAACATATTTTCCACCTACCCATCCGTACACCATCACATTTGCAGGCATGAGTGTTGATCTTCTATCTAGTGGGTAGGAAGTTCACAGGCGCCTCCTTCTTCGCTGATATTTCCGCCTGTCTGAATATATCAAAAAGTACATCCCTAACAAAGTCATGTCTGTACTTAAAGTCGGGAAGCTCCTTACAATGAACGGCATGCTCCCCAGAAGAATCCACACACGTCTTACGATAAACAGGGCACACCTCATCAATAGGAAATAGTGGAATCATAAGGCGATATCTAAGGATATTATGATACTCCACTGGTGACATATGTTGACCTAACCCATCAATCGGGATACTTAGAAGAAAATCATGAGCATGTGCTGCTTGCAAACATCCAAAAATTATCTTCTATCTCGTGGTCATGTCAAACTTAACTTTCATATCATGAAAACTTTTTCTAAAAAGAACACTCGCCAAAACATGTCGTGCTTTAGGAGGGACGGTGTCATTGCTAGTAAAACTGCTAACATCAAAATTTTAAATCGTACCACGAAGACCATCCAAAGCATTTTCAAAATCCGAGTCCATGCCACATAACCCACTGTCTCTCAAAATATGATCTTGTAGCACCCCAAGATCGTGCCCTAGAAGCCACAAAAGTATATGATCAAAGTTTGACTTGAATTTCCGAGTTTTTGCAAATCTAACATCATCGTCGAGCTTCTCCCACTGACATCCTCATTGCCATTTATTTACCGTAATAAAAATCAATTTTTTTGTTTGGATACAACTAGGCTCTTAAAAGTCGTAGATTTTTTTTTTCAGTAGAGAATTTTACTAATCTTCTTACAAATAGATAGACTATAGAGTTTGGCTCACAAGTGCCATCATAGCACTCATTAATGTTTTTAAATAAAAAATTATTTATTCAAAAATTAACCTAATTAATTTTCTTTTTAACGCAGATTAAATTATTTATTTAAGCAGAAGTTTGCGTAGCGCGTGGTGGTTATTGTTACAGTAAAAAAAACGCTGAGGAAACACGTATCTTTAGTCGGCTCAAATGGCGTATCTCAGCTTGCGAAAGCCACGCCGTTTGCATACAAACGCGTGTGCACAATGCACTGTACTCTACCGAAACACTACTCCTCAAGGAAACGGTCGAAAAACAATAAAACCGACCGGTTAAACCGGTACCCAAAAAAGTTGCATTTGAGTTGAATTTAGCTTTCATTACATTAACATTTCATAGCCAACTATAGTAGCAGTCACCTAACCCAACCCCAGTCAAATTGTAACCTAGGTTGGGTTTATTTATAGTCACAAACTCACAAGAACTAAGCTTGCCTTTGAACTCCTTCACCATCAACATAACACAACTCTTTCTTTTTCTTCATCCCCACTTTCTCTGTTTGTTTCCTTCTTAGCGTATAAAAATTTGACAGTGTAATGATGTAGAAGAATAAAAAAAACAGACCAAAACAGTGTTGTAAAAAAAACATATTAATTAGTCACTACTACTTTGATTTGTTGTGTTGTGTGTGTTGGAAGTGTTTGATGGGTGAAGAGGAACAAGTGTTGAGAAAAAACAAACGTAGACACATGGGAGTTAATGGTGATAAGTGGTTGTATAGTAACTGCTTAAACAATTGTGCTAATTGGCGCTGTTTAAGATACCAAAACTCTCCTTTTAAGTGAACAACAAAAACATAATCTTTGTCTTCTAACCTTTTTTTCTCTTCAGATCTTTATTTTCTCGTACTAATCAAACTTAACAACCTTAATCTTATAATTAAAGTACTCATGAAGAGACTTGGAAGCTCTGATTCTTTAGGTGCTCTCATGACAATTTGTCCAACAACAGGTTAATTCATATTTCAGACTTTATTTTATTTTTGTGTTACATATTATTTCAGACATAATATTCATAGTGGGTGTTTGTTCTTTGTTGTCTTGTCTCAACATTTTTTACAATCTAGCATCTCATGTGTCTAGACCTTTAAAAAGTAATACTTTTTTTTCTTCATTATTTTATTTATCTTACTCCAATTTTTTATGCTTGATTCCTTCCTTTTTATTCACTATATTGCATTACAACTCATCATTTTTAGTTAAATTATGCTCATGTTTGTTATTATGGTGAATTTATATAAAAATACGGTGAGCCGGTCTGATTTTTTAAAGTTATACTTTGTAGCTTTTGTAAAATCACTTTGGACAAATCAACTATGATACAAAGCATTCAATGCATCTCAACTGAATTAGGCTTAATAATAACTGTTGCTATGTACTTATATGTGTAATTTAATTTGCATTGATATAGAAGAAGAGAGTCCAAGGAACAACCAAGTGTATGGAAGGGAATTTCAGTCCATGATGGAAGGACTAGATGAAGAAGGATGTGTTGATGAACCAGGGCAGAAGAAACGAAGACTAAGTGTGGATCAAGTTAAGGCTTTGGAGAAGAATTTTGAAGTTGAAAACAAGCTTGAACCAGATAGGAAAGTTAAGCTTGCTCAAGAGCTTGGTTTGCAACCAAGACAAGTTGCTGTTTGGTTTCAAAACCGTCGTGCTAGATGGAAGACCAAACAATTGGAAAGAGATTATGGTGTTCTCAAAGCCAATTATGATGCACTTAAACTTAATTGTGAGGATCTCCAACGTGACAAAGAAACCTTACTCAAAGAGGTATATAACTATACTCCTTTGGCTGTAAAATTCGATTAAGTACAATGATATGATAAAAGGTCGTGTTATCCGGTGTCCTTTAAGTATTTGATTACACAAATTCTAAGAAATTTTTACTATATTTGTTTCTTTCAACTAGTGTCGTAGAGGTACTAATGCCCCCTCAAACATCTAATATACCGAGGGCAGGTTCGAATATCTTTGCATATAATGTTGGAGAATTACGAGTTCGATTTTACACCTTAGCATATAAATGTATTTTACAATCTTTTACCATCTCAATTGTACCCAAGTATCTTTATAAAGTGTATAGTAAAGAATAATATAAAGAGTACTAAGAAATTTTAATTATGCTTATTTTGGCAGGTTAAGGAATTGAAATCAAGATTGCAAATACAAGAAGAAAACACAACTACTGAAAGCGATGTTTGTGTGAAAGAAGAGTTGATAACATTGCAAGAATCAGAAAACACAGCTTCTGATGAAACCGCCATTCTTAGATCCGATTCTAAGGACTTAAACAACGATTGTTTCAAAAATGGTGATGGAGTTGCTTCACTATTTCCTGCGGATTTCAAAGACGGTTCTTCAGATAGCGATTCAAGTGCAATCTTGAATGAAGAAAGCAACGCAGCAATTTCTTCATCTGGGGTTCTTCAAAATCACAACTTTTTGATGTCTCCTGGTTCTTCTTCCTTGAAGTTTAATTGTTCTGAATCGTCGTCACCGTCTTCTATGAGTAATTGCTTTCAGTTTCAGACGCAGTTTGTGAAGATGGAAGAGCATAATTTTCTTAGTGCTGATGAGACTTGTGATTTCTTCTCAGATGAACAACCACCAACGCTTCAATGGTATTGTTCAGAGGAGTGGAATTAAGAAAGAAAAAGACTTGTGATGAGTTTAATTTGAGAGGTGCGAATAGAAAAAATAAGACATTGTGCAACGGTGTATAGTTAAAAATCGATCCCTGTAAAAATGGATTAATGAATTGGAGAGAGATTGAGAGAGAAGTTGAAGAACGTGAGAGGGGGAGAAAGATCGCATGGTGTAGGGTCGGAGATGAAAGGTTGATGATGATTAAGACCGTGCGGGGAGGGGTTAATTTCTGAATAATAATGATTAGATCTTAATGAAAACTCTGTTGTAAAAATTTTGGAATTGGGTAGAAGATATTTACTATTCTAATGGTTCAACTCTATTTTCATTCTATCGGATTTTAGGAGTAGTAAACTTTTTTATATATTTAAAATAAAAATATCTTAGGATAATAATACTCCCTAGTAATATATTTCTGAATCATTTAGATCACATTGTTCAAAAACTACTCTCAATCTAGTAAGATCACATACCGTCTCTACAAGATTTTTCCAAAAATAAAGTTTCAATTTGAATACTTACTAGATTGAGAGTAGTGCTTGAACATTTTAGAGTGAAATTAATGTGGATCATTCAGTCACACAGAAAAAATGTGGATCACAATTCTTAATCTTAAGACTTAATTTTTTTTGAAGGATAATCTTAAGACTTAATTAGGAGTGATTTTGAAGATGACGAGGGTGTTGGTTGAATGTATCGAAGGACGACTTTGCTACTCTACGGAGAGGTGTTGTATCTACAACAACTCCAACACTGAAGTTATTGCATATTTTAAGAGTACATAAAGATTTAAAAAATTGAGAATTCACCTTAGGGTTACGATTATTTTATAGGTGACTTGTAAAGAACGTTTTGTCCAAAACGTTATTCATACAAATTGACATAAAACTTCTTCATTGAAAAGTCAAAATTATATTCATTTTAAAACAAAATTTCTTTACCTGAAGTTATATTTATTTTAGGATTTTGCTAACGAATGCTCTAAGAGTATTGTTTAATAATTCTATTAAAAAAAAAATTGAGGATTGACTTGATTAAAAAATTTAATATTTTAATCAATGCTCTAAATGTACCGGTTAATATTCCCCTTGCGGATTGAGTAATTTCTTCTTGCCTAATTTTTTATTAAGAGGAATGATATTTGTAGAATTAATTTTATACAATTTTTGTGACAACCATTTTTTCTTTATTCTTATTGGACAAGAATAATAAAGAGAAAGAAAAGGAGAGAGAATAAAAAAAACATGTGAGTATGAAAAAGAAGGTTATTTCAAAAGTAGTCAAAAAGTGGTTGTACAAGATATCATTTCTCTTTTATTAAAAAGGAAAGAATGGTGTATGTTTTAAATCTCGTGACGGATTTTAGGATTTGTTAGGGAAGAGGGATGATGATGATGCCTAGTGGCTACCTATAGATAAAGATGGTTATGGAACTTAGTTTGTCCTTTACTACCAATTTAGTTCAACTGATCACAAAGATAGCGGGGAGCATAGACGTCATCAAACGTGTTGTGTGTGGGAAGGGAACGGAATCTTCTTCACATATTCGAGCAGGTGATGAAGAAATTTTAATTGGGGAAGCTGAATTCAGCTGCATACTTTTCATGGAGGGTTATTGGTGTGGTGATTGGAGCATGACAAAAGCTGCATGTTTAAGATTATGAACGGACCCAGAAATTTTAGATAGTGCAGACAACCAATATTTATAATTTTAAATGTATAAATATACATTTTCTCAAAATAAAAAATATAAATATAGATCTAATGATTTTTTTTTCATTTTTAGTGTAAATGAAAATCAATAAATTGAGAAGAAAATCAAAGTTCCCAATTCTTAGGTGACAATGTGGTTGTTGCTTCTCTCACTGATTGAAAAATTTAAGGTGTCTCATTTTTGTTTTTTATTGAAATTTGGGTTCTCGTTATACAATTTGGTAAAACCGTAAAAGTAAAGTATTATTAATAATATCGTTATGAATTATCGCAGTGAAACCCAACCATAAAAATCTGCATGGTGCATTTTCAAGGCAAAAATACATAAGAAAAGATGACTACAACATTCATCCCCTCCAAAACAAAAGACGGTACCTAAGAAGGGAGTGAATCACCCGACGACAACATACCAATAAAATGCACATAAGAAGTCAGTAAAATGCACATAGGAAGTCTGTGATAAAAAAATTTCCATATACAAATACTTACCTAAGAAGGAGTCAAGTTTTTCAAATCAGGGCAAATGCCTTCTGCAAAAATAATTTGAAGTGTGACTAGTAATTTGATGTGTAACATATATTTAGTTTAGAGGGACTTCTTTTTTTGTTTAACTGTACTTTTGGATTCTTTATTTTACTAAGCTCACTAAAATAATTCCTCCTTTTCAAAAACAAACTTCATTGGTCACTTAAATATTTCATGTGCCCCTTGATATAAGACACCCTATAAAATATACGGATTTTAATAAAAATAGTTGTAAGAATAATTTTGTAAATAATGTTTGTTATATTTACATCATTGCCCCAAACATTTAATGATATTGATTATGAGAAAGTGAGAGGGATTATATTTTTAAAAGGAAATGTTAACGAGTGTCTCTAGTTATTGTTAAAGGACTTTAAATAGTAAGTTTTGTGAAATTATGAGTATTCAATACATTTGAATTTAAAGTGTTTGCATTTTTTTTAAAGAAGCATTTATAAACCTAGGATCCTTGTGTAATGTATAATTTGAAAATGGATTTTGCTAACGATTGCACATGGGACATTGTTTAAGGATCCTAAATTTAGAAATTACTATTCTTTAAAAAAATCAAACACTTTAAATCCCAATACAATGAATACTTGTATTTTCATAAAAACTTACTTTTTAAAGTCCTTAAACAATGACTCAAAACACTCGTTAGTATTTTTCTTTAAATTGTTTGTCTAACATGTACAATATTGCACATGTTAAAACAGCTAAAATTAACAATAATTTATTCAAAAGTTATATATTTATTTAATATAAAATGGGTACTAATACAAACTTAGTATTTTAAATTTCTAAACATTAAATTTACACATAATAAAAAAAAAACTATTTAGGTTAAAGTACTAATTAAGGACCGTTCTCGTGAGCATAGATCAATTAGCAGGGATATGCAGGTGCCGGGGTTCGAACCCCAAACACATCATTTATTCACCTTTAAAAAGGTGAATTCTAGCTCCTAAACTAGTTGGAAAAAAAATTACTAATTAAGGACCGAAGAACTTGTGCTTTCGAGTGTTTGTAGGTACCTGAACTAATATCTCCACACAAACCAGCATTTTTTTTTAGTCAAGTAGCTTAGTCGCTAGAGCTCACACAATTTAATTATGGAGAAGTGGAGTGTATGAGGTTTGAACCTCGGCCTCTGCATATAATATGCAATATCTCTACCAACTGAGCTAAGCTCGTAGAGATACATAAACCAACATTTTAATCACCTCAGATAATATAGAGTAGTGATATTTGAACATCTATTTGAAATAACCTTTGTGACAACCTCTTTTTTCTCTCTTTTCATTGGTCAAAAACAATGGAGAGAGAAAAAGGAATAGAAAGAATAAAAGTATAATGTGAGTATGTGAGAGAAAGTTGTCACAAAGTGCTTGTACAAATATCATTTCTCGATAATATATATATATATATATATATATATATGTATGTATGGGGTACTTAAAACAAAATTGCATTTGTATTGTGAATGAACAACTTTATCATCAAAGCTCGCTTGCATTGCAAATGCAACAGAGCAGATTTGCACATGGCAGCCCTTTCTCTCTTTCTGATATTCTGCAGTCAGCACGCATTCGAGTCGAGTACGTGTTCTGTTTCTTTAAAACCCATTCATTGTACACGTGTACGGCTATGGATCTGGTCCACCAGCCTTTCCATGTGGTCCTTCTTCATGAGTACAACTGCGTATTCACTGCACCTTATTCACAAACACATTTAATTACTACCCCCTCAGATTGTTTTATTTTAAGTATTTATTTTAGAGTGAATCCTCACCTTCGTCCTTGAATTTTTACGGGTCGGTCAAATTCATCCCTTAATTATGTGAAATATCAATCTAATCTCTGAATTTGTTAAATGTCAATCAAGTTAGTCCTTCTGTTCAAACGGAGCATTAATGGGACTGACGTGACCGTTAACCTCTCACATGTCAGACGTCACGTTGGCAGGGACTAATTTGGCCGATAAAAACAAACATTTCAAAGGACTAAACTGATTGATTTGCAGAAAATGTTTTGGCTTTCTTTCCAAACGGCTCTTTTCTTCCCCAACGGCTCTTTATTCCCCAATTGTATAAAATTGTAACCCTAATTGCACAATCTTCAATCTACACTCCAAAATCACCAAAATTTCCTCCACTAATAAGTGGTTCAGTTCTTCCCCAATTCAAAATCTTCAAACCTTAACTTTTTCGCATTGAATTTGAAAGTCAAAATCCTCAAAAAGTTTTGAAGCAAAAATGATGGGGGGTGGGAATATGGGAAAAAACAGTTATGAAAGTCGAGCTTCATCTTCAAGCTCCAAGTTTAATGGTGATGTGAGAAAAGAGGTTGAAGATGATTGAGGAATTGTAACCTTTATGTAATAATATTTTCATCAAATCAGTCCCTGAATTATTGCTCTATTCATCAAATAGATTCATACGTTATATTAAAAACCATCAAATAACCCCCTGAATTGTTTAATCAGATATCAAATTGATCCTTAAAGGATATGTGTACAAAATAAACTAAAAAGGTCAGAACACAAAAATTGAAACTGAAATATTACATAAGCAAAAGTCATATGTACACAGAAACTTGATAAACTATAGGAAATGTGTTACCTTTAACCACAACCGAACACAAAAACTTCACAGACGTGAGAATCGCCAGAGATGATGATGATTTTGGAGGGGTGAGAATGAAGAAAGTTTTAGCGGGAAGGAGAAGAGTCAAGGCCATTTTTTATGCTTATGAGTGAAATGTGAAGGAGGTATGGGTAATGCATGGGCAAAATGGGAAAGCATGAAAAAAATAATCAGAAAAGTGAAAATTTGACTTTTTCCAATTGAATCAAATTAGTCCTTGAACACGTGGCTTCCTTCTTGCCACGTGTATAAGACAACACAACATACAGGACGACAGATCAACATGACTAACAGCGCACTTGGACGGAGGGACCTTTTTGATGGATGTCTGAAAAATTCAGGGACTAAGTTGATATTTCGCATAATTGAAGAATGAATTTGACCGACGCGTGAAAATTCAAGGACGAATTTGATGGTTCACTCATTTATTTTATCAAATTATTTCCCTCTCTTTTTTTGGTACAAAATTATTTCTCATTTTACAAAACCAAAATACTATCCCCGATTCCATTCATAAGAAAATAGTTTGTTTTCAAAATATTTATAATTTAGATTTAAATTCAAAAAAAAAAAACTGGCCTTCTAAAAGTAAACTTATTCAGAAAAAGTTTCAACCAAAAAATACTTAACTAATGTTTGAAATGTGTTCTTTAGGGTGAAGTGTTGTATAAACTTTTTTGCAAGATGGCGTGGAAGATAACGGAGATTGGAATCTCGACCCATGCAAATGTTAAACATTAGGTGATATGTATCACATTTTGTTTAATGCAAAGCAGGTTAATTGATCTGACATCTCAAATGTGATGTTGTTTTGAACAAAGCTCTCCCTTTAAAGGTTTTTTTTTATTTGTTTGACGGTTGTTGCATGATAGGATATCAACGAAGGAATATTTAATTCACCGTAGAATTATATTGTCTAGTTCTAACCTGTATTCATATGGTTGTGGGTTGGGAAAATTGTCAATCATCTGTTGTTGGGTTGTACATTTTATAGGAATATCTAGTCACTTATTTGACGATGGTTATATATCCACGCAGTGGGTTTGTCGCATCTTTCTGATCACCTCATTAGATTTGAAAATTTAAGAGGTGACTATAAAAAAATCTAGGTTTATGTTAAAACGATTTGGTTGTCTTGTGTCTAGGTTATTTTAAAGGGTATAAATTTCGTATTTTTCAACAAAACGAGTCTTCGATGCACCATTTAATTGACAAAGTGAAGTTATCGCAACTTTTGGGGTTGAAAGTGAAAAAATGAAAATTTATCTTTTGATCATCGGTGTTTGGGTTTTGTCACCTAGTGATGACATATCATCTTACCTTATTTTTAACATTTTTTTCAGTCTATTTTAGTAGGTTTTACCAGCAAACTAGATGAGTATTAGAGCAATTGCCTATGGTTTCGGGACATTTGTAATGTTTTCTATATTTGAGTCTATAATTCTATTCTTCCCAAAGCATAGCAATTTTAGAGGGTTCCTGAAGTAAATCACGAAGAATCAAGCAAATCAGGCAAATCAAGACCTCTGAAGATTATTATGCTTTGGGAAGATGAAGAATGAAGATTCAAGAGGCCTAAGAAGACTTTACTCATGGAGGAATTTTGTTCCCAATGTCCAAGACAACTTAACCATGAAGAAAACACCTCAACATGCAAAGATTACATGAAAACATAAAGTAACGCACTAAAGCGCCTGGCGCACAAAACGAAGCGCCTAGGCGAATGAAAGTAAAAGCCTAAAGCGCCTGGCACATGCATTGGGGCGCCTAGCACATGAAAGCTCCAGGCGCATGACTCTAGGCGCCACGCGCCTGTGACTTGCGAAAAAAGTCGCTTTTTGTGACTTTTTCGCCCCTGAAAGCTCGTGATTTTAGTCCAAGTTAGGTGGAAATTTTTCCTATAAATACCAGTCTTCCTCATTCATAATTTATCGTTCAGAACTAGAGCAGTTCAAGAGGAATTCTAGGAGCCAAGGAGGAGTTATATCTTCTTCTATCTTTTCTAGGGTATGCTTTTATCTTTTAGTATTTTTATCTTAGTTATCATGTGTAACTAGATATCTATAGGTTAAGGTTCCAAGATGAACCTTTGTTTACTTTTGTTGGATAATTATTTAATTTAACGTCGTTTATATTTTAATTTATTTTTTGTTCGCTATTAAGTTTTATTTAGAATTTATTTATTTCGTCGAGGTGCAACCGGCGATTAGATACTTAGGTTGTGATAGAGCTTACCATTGTTATTACTATCTGGAAACTTATATCTCGATGTTTATTTCCTTGTAGTAGTAACTATCTCTTTAGGAAGTAAGTAATTAGTAAACTAGAGAAAGATATTGAAAGAGAGTTGACCCCATCAGTAAGTATTTAGGAGGTGACATTACTAATATTGAGTAAAACTTGTTGAACCTATGATGTAACTAGTTTAGTAATTAGGGAAACAAGCACCGAGGGAAATAAACATAAGTAAGACTATTGTCCTCGACCTCTAGATAGGATACACACTGATATGGTTGTTCGTTTGTAGAACTACTTAGGGGGAAGGAGAGTGTGCTACAAGTGTCTTAAGATTCATGGATGAGGTTAACCTAATGGAACATTGACACTTCATAGCCTTTGAAAAAACTGGAACACCAATTTAAGTTTGTGGTCAGTTACCTTTGAATTAACAAGATCTCGCACGTAAAGATCATCGTGCGATCAACAGGTGCAGTTAGCAATCAGAGGGATAGACGTAAATCAACTGAAATAATATAGACCTCATACGTAAGGATCATCGTGCGACTACAACTTAACAACCGATTAGAATGTCTCAACGATCTCATCACTTATATTGAAGAGAAATAGAGACAAAATCATTGAACACAACGTTACCCAAGTGTAACTCTAAAATATCTCGTAATTTGTTCTTGAAAAATCAAATATTGAAATTAAATTAAAAAATATTTATGTTATAAAAATAGAATTGGACGATAGTCCTCCGTCATGGATGCGGGTCCTACGCGCCCCTAGGTTTGATTCCTGTATTCGTAGAGCCATGTGATGTGGGTCCCTCCCATACTGCAAAGAACATGTCAATTTCAAAGGTCACCGTCACGTAAAAATTGCAAGAAAGCTGGGAGAGCTGGACGACGAGAATGTGAACAGTCCTTCTTCTTTAGAACAAGCTCCATTGCTGACAGCTCATCTGCCTAATATAAACATGCCACCTTTCAAGGACAAAGATTTTTGTTTTATTTGTCTTTCTTCTTTTCTAAACAAAAGTTGAAGAAATTAATTAATTAATTAATTAAAGATGATACTCCACCACCAATAACTATTTTATAAGGTCCTTATTCTTACTAAACAAGTGCTTATGTGTGGTCCTTCTTCCTTACAACTTTATAATCATGAGATTGTTGATAACGGGAATCTTAATCCTTTTAAAGCAAACCTCTTATGCTTGTCAATTGAACTACACTAACTAAATTAGGAGATAGATGACCATAAACGTATATGCGTGCTTGTTTGGTCATAGGGTGGAAACGTGAGTTTAACCAAAGCTAGAAGAAATTCTTGCTTCTTAAAATCACGGTGGCTTTTGTAATTGTCTTACCCATGCCATTTATTTTTGGATTAAATATGTTTTTGATTCCTATAAATATGTCAATTTTTTATTTTAGTCTCTCTAAAATTTTCCTTCAACTTTTAGTCCTATAAAATTTTCAATCTTCATTTTTGGTCTCTCTTTTAAAGTAAACTCATATGTATAATTCATATTTTTTAATAAAAATTTTCAGAAAAATTCAAAATATTATAAAAATCACTCCAAAAAACAAATTAGAATTTTTTAACAAAATATGAATTTAATATGAATTTTTATATTTTTTACGGTTAAAAATTCATATTTAATTTGTGTTTTGTTAAAAAATTCTAATTTTTTTTAGAATATTTTACACATTTCTTCACAATTTCATTAAAAAATACAAAAAATAAATTAAAAACAGGGGTTAAAAGTAGTGATTGAAAATTTTATAAGGACTAAAAGTTGAAGGAAAATTTTAGAGGGACTAAAACGAAAATTGACATATTTATAAGGACCAAAAACATATTTAACATTTATTTTTTTAGGAGATCTTACAAATGCCTATTATTAACATATGAAATGAGAAGTTGATTAAGACAATTTTCCATCCAAATATAGCCTTAAAAGTTTCTATTGTCTTGCTAACTGATGCTTTGGGATACTGACTAAGAAATTCAAAAATATAATTTTTGTCTTAAAAATATAAGTTGTATCTACTTTTGATTATGTTATAATTAAACAACTTTTTAATAAAAACTTGTTTCTTTTGATTGTTTAACCAATGACTCATAGAACACTATGTAACATTGTTTTAAAAGTTATTTGTATCCCTAATTGCGAAGAGGTAATTCATGATCTTAAAATTTGAAAAGCAACTGTTTTAGAAAATTATTTTATTTTAAATTTGGGTATCACTTATTGATTAATAATATAATTGATAATAATAAATTGAAAGCTTCAACGGTTGAGGAAAACTATCCCTAAAAAAATTGAGGAAAACTAGTTTTTGTATGTACATTCGTGATCACTGTGGTAATTTTGTTCAATGAAGAACAACTTGAGTCTCATGTTGCTTATCTACTTTTTGAAGTTGAAGCTATGATTCTTCTTGAAGCTCTCTAATGAGTGAGAAAATTAGGGCTACAAAATATCGTTTTTGAGTTAGATAGTCAAAATATCGTTCTTGATCATGTCTCTGAATTTGACGCTATATTTAATTTTGGCAAGCTCCTCCTTAGTTCTTTTTAAAAATTATATAGTCGTAATTTTGTCAAGAGTTGGCAAATGGTGTAGCTTACTATTTAGCAAGGGATACAGCATTTATAGTTAATCTCAATAATTTTTATCATCCACCACTTTGTCCCCGTTGATTTTGAGAGAAACAATGTTGCTCTATACTAGATCGGACGATTAAGATGAGTAACTTTGTGAGCAATTTTATTTTTTGGTTAAATAGTTTAGCGATTAGAGAAATTCATGTGAATAAATGGGGTGTTTAGGGTTTGAATCCCGACCTTTATTTATAATATGCATTATTTCTTACCAAGTGAGCGAAACTTACAAAGACCTATATGAGTAATTTAAAATCCGACTAAAATGAAAATTGTCCCCAAGAAGGGGGAATAAATAGCGAGTTTTATAATTCCGCATATTTGCAAGTGGTTGCATATAATAGAGCAACAGTACTATCTTCCCATAATGTATCATTTAACTAGTATAATCTTGTCCATAGGCCATAGTTTAGCACTAATCTATATTTGCGGCTTCCTTCTCCCACTTCAGGTGCTTCCCGTTGGTTCGCTTTTGCTATATTTTATATATATTCTTTAATAAATAATCATCGTTTGATTCTCCATTTTTAAATCTCTCTTTTGCTAAACCTCTCAATTTTACATAATAAATTATTATGACCATTATTTGTATCACTTTTCCTCTTTATTTGGGGGTATCTGAGGCAGCTTACACATTAGGTAGCATGTTCCACTTTCCCCTCACAAACAAAACCATGTTAATCTTTCTAGCGGCGGCACTTCATTTTTTATGCACAAAACGAAAGCAATCCTGCAGCATTTTTTACTCTATAACTTGTAAGACAAGTTTATAACTTACCGCGGATACTTTATATTATAAATTTATAAGTTCATACGACTAAGCGTTTATGTATATATATAAGCTAAATTGTTTTTGTACATGCTCTAAATTGTTTTTATAAGTTATATTAAAGAATTTAAGAAAATAAGCTGATATTTTAATTATCATAAATTTTTTTCCGAAGTTCTTTCAAACATGCTCGCAAAATTTATATCCGTAGATAAACTCAAATTAATCAATCCAAATAGACCCTGAAAAATACATTTGTTTGATAACAATTTCTCATACAAACTCATAGTTTTTTTTTTTCTTTCTAAAAAAGACTCATCTAATTTCATGATCAATAATGTTAGCAATACAATGGAGAATATGATCAAAATGATGGGATTAGTCATAAACATGGTACTTTTGCAATGTTATGAGTTGTTATATTAGTTTGTCTTCGAATAAAAATAACCTCTTAGTTTTTATTGGTAGCTAAATTGATCTACATTTAGAAATAATGACTCCAAACACATATGGAAAGGTCTTCTTTATTAGATTTGATACTATGAGCCATAACCTGTGTATCAACTTCAAACATAATCAATCCGATCGAGATTAAAACTCTTGGGCCATTGAAGAGTCGTGAGCAGCCCCATGGCACCTGCCCAAACCTCGAACCTCCATGGCTTCCAGCACATCTTTGCAGCCTTAAACTCTCTATTATCACCTCTAAATTTAATAGAAGCCCCAACTATCATTGTTTAGAAAAGACGCATCTATGTTAATTTTATTAGTGCTTGTTGGTAGTTTCTTCCGAGAAGATTCAACAACAGCTTGCACTAGGTGAGAATTTGCGACTATCTGAAATATATTCTCAAGAATAAATATAAAAACTTGAAACAAATTATATTTGTATTACGTACACTCATTTATATATATGTATGTTATTCACAACTATATGTGGTCTCTTCAATATCAATGGTTAACTCACAACAACGATATTTGTATTTCATATCGTACAAAGTGGATCACTAATACATACTCATAATACGGACTTTTATACTATCTATTGTAAGTGTACATTTAATAATTTTGTCTCGATCTCTTTTTTTATCACATGTATCACATCAATTTTTTTTTATCTTTTATCTCTCAAGATTTATACATGTTGTTTATCAAACCTTTTATTTAAAAAGTGATATGCAAAGAAGGTGGCATTTCACATGGGAAAGGTTAATCCTTTCCCACCATGAAACAATTAATTTTTATGGTGAGATTAAAGAGGAACACTGATCTTACTATAGTCTAACCACACTATATTATTTTATTTGTCTTCAACCTCTCATCCATGATAACAACCCAAAGAATTCTTTCAACTTCACTCAAAATTCTTCCAAGTCACTGAACTTTTGGTGCAACCCAGAAAAAAAAAATCTCAATATGAGGAATTTGGGTGCAAACTAATTTGAAACATCATGAGAAGGTGAAGGGAGTTTTGGTTTCTCAGTGTAATGGTGCTGATTTTTTTTTTTTTTTTATGGGTTATTTTCATGGTATTTTGTTGCTAGAAATCACTAAGCTTGAAGAAGAATTGCATGTCGAAAGTTCTATCTTTGTCTTTGCAACTTTAGTTAGTTGCAAAATTAAAACCCAATAGATTCCATCATTATAATCTCGCATAAAATTCAAATGGGTTCATTGTTTTGGTCGATGAAATTGGAAAAGAAGGAATTTTTAAAAAAAGTGATAGGGTGAAAGAATTAATATACCTAGGAGGATAGTTGCAGGGTGAAAGAATTTTGATTGGTGAGTTTGGAAGAATTGTTATCATGGATGAGATGTTTTTTTGAAAGAATCATGGATGAGAGGTTGAAGACAACTAAAATAATATAGTGTAGTTAAACTATAGTAAAATCAGTGTTCCTCTTTAATCTCACCATAAAAATTAATTGTCCTATGGTGGGAAAGGATTAACCTTTCCCATGTGAACACACACCATGCAAATATTTTCGAAACTATACTGTAATCTTTTAATTGCTACACAAAACTTTCAAGATATTCCTCTAGAAAAAAAAAAAAAAAAAACTTATGAGATATTTTCCACCTTAATGGGTATGCGACCACCGTGGGAAAGAAAAACAAGTACAATTATACAAAGTCAACTAATATGAACAAGAGGTTATCAATTAGTACTACGAACTAGATGAGGTGAAGATTAATCAACACTGAATATTGTTGAAACTTGAAAAGCAAAATGAAGAGATAGGAGACACGAATTACAAGGTGTGAAAACGACCATGGCTATAATAGAAAAGGAAGAATGAGAGAGACCTCACAGTTAATGACAAAAAAACTGGGGACTACTAATTTTGGGATTGTGATTGTCCCACTCTTTTTATATACTTTCTCCGATCCTTTTTATTATAAACAAAAGTGAGAATTTTTTTGATCCTTTTTATTAGAAGATTGATCAAGTTTCAAATATATTTGAAGTTAAATTTCGTTTGTGCCCTTATTGATTATGAGAGAGAATATTAAAAATAAGTAAGTTGATGGAATAAAGAGTAATTAATTTAAATGTATTCATATAATTTTTTTTAAATGTAGAAATGTATTAAATGAAGATGACTATTTTTAATGTATTTTCTTGATGTTGATGTTTTATGTCTTTTGTTTCTTGTATAAAGGATAGAAGGGAGTACCACTTTGGCCATTCACATTTTCTTCACGTTTAAGGGGACTTCATTTTGATTGTGGACCACTACTCCAACACTTTTGGTGATAAGTAACGATTAGCTTAAAGTTAGTAGTAGTATCACAAATCACAGTGATCATTTTCTTGTGATAACTTGGATGGATGTAGTAGTAGTTTTTTGGATGACAAAATAGGACTCATATCGATTAAATATTTGCAATAAATACTCACAACAGATAGTGTTAAAATGTGTATTATGAGTATGAATGATAGAGAGCACAAGACTCTTGAAGTAAACCATTTAATAAGAAGTTAAATTAGCTCACATAAATTGATATTAGAGGAAGTTGAATTTAAGATTTTGAGAAGTAGTATACTCTCATATCTCAAACCAGTACCAGATCAACTTAAGTGAATTTTTTTTATCCTATCTAGTTACTACTATTACCTTATAAGAGAACAATTATCATGTTGGTAACACGAGAGATACAGAGAAAAAAAATATTTGATCTAAATAATTTTGTTTCACTTTTTTTATCTAGCTTAATACGAGAAAATCCGAGATAAGTAAATGTAAATTTATTTGTATGTGTTTTTTGTGTTTTAAAGTTTTTTCTAATATTGTATTGAGACAGCATCCTCTAACACTAAATTTATTTTATTTTAAATAAGGAAAATTAGATTATTTCCCCTCCATTTTTTAGGGGGTATTTCCCCTCAATTTATGAATAAATGTTTTAAGGCTAATAATTAATCTTCCACTTCAGTTTATTAATTTATTTATAGCTAATTTTTGAACTGTTCTAGACTTATGCCATTGTGCCATCACTGTTTCAATGTAGAAATATTTCCTTTGTTTTGATTTTCAATATTTTAAGGCAATTTGTAAAAGTTATCTTGATATTTCTATTTCCGTTTTTAAAAATAAAGAAAGTGACAGTGACACCCATTTCAAACCTTTTTGAAAAATTGGAGTTTAGTACATGTCTTGCATCGTCAGTGGGGACCTGCAGTTGAAAAAATCAATGCCCAAATGTTATATTATAGTAAATTCTATATTTTATTGTGTATACTGTATATTGATATTTATTTATGAAATTATAAGAAATTTGTTAGTATTAAATCTCACTTACGTCCACATCCAACCATCCATTCCTAATCCAAGTTTCATTGCTTCTGCGTGATGCTGAAATACCATCCAAGCTGAGCTAGGGGATGCTTATATGGCTCGGCTAGTTAATTGAGCTTCAAGTCTAATAAGGTGATTTTTTTTTCTTTTAATAGATTGTTTTCTAAAGTTGTTTGTTTTGACTTTAGTCTACATTATCCATATCTCTCTTAATCGAATCCTCTTCTATCTAAATAATTTATTTTAATTTTTTTTGTGAAGTAATCTAGTGGTTAGAGTTCACACAATTAAATTGTGGAGAAATGGAGTGTCCGGGGTTCGAACCCTGACTTCTGCATATAATATGCAATATCCCTACCAATTGAGCTAAACTCACAGAGATAATTTATTTTAATTATTCATTCATAATTTTTACTTATCTAAAATACACTAATGTTACTAAATACAATATCACTTAAGTGAAACATGTTAGTTTTGAGAATAATACCGAAGGGTAAAACTAACTTCAAAAAAGCGGGAGTAATATAAGAACAAATTCTTTTCATTTGTAAGTTATGATTGAAAGCACAATAAAGTAAAAGAGTTTTTTTTTTACTTGGTCTACGCTGATGTGATACCCTAAGTAAGGTGCCACTTGTTATTTTTTTAATAAAAAAATTGGTTTTGGAGGACCAAAATTGCTACAGTTGCAAAATTTAGGGGACAATTTAATAGTTTTTTCTTAAGAGGTCAAAATCACAACTTCGTAAAAATTAAGGGCGAAATCTACTATTAAATCTTAATTTTACTTGCTGATAGGAAGATATAAGACTCTTAAAGTGAACAATTATACCAATACATATTTTTTTTGAAAATATTGTTACCTTTGTTAATCGCATTTCCATTTAAAAGAAAAGGCTAAAATATGGTTTTGGTCCCTGCAAATATGCCTCGTTTTGGTTTTAGTCCCTGCAAAAATATTTTGTTGTTTTTGGTCCCTGCAAAATATTTTGTTTTTGGAAATAGTCCCTGCAGGGACTATTTCCAAAAACAAAATATTTTGCAGGGACTATTTCTCTAATAAATGGTTAAGTCATCATGTGACACGTGTGCAAATTATCACAAAAGTGGAGCCAGGGACCAAAACCAAAATGAGACATATTTGCAGGGACCAAAAACAACAAATTTTTTTTGCAGGGACTAAAACCAAAACGAAGCATATTTGCAGGGACCAAAACCATATTTTAGCCAAAAGAAAATAAAAAAAAACATACCAGAACAATTGACGCAGAAGATGCAAACAAAATTGCCTTCGTATTTGTTCCATGCACATTGCAAGAAAAATGTCATTTCAATTGGTTTATTGTTTTATGGAGTTTAGATGCTGGGATGGAGCTCGAAGGGAGATCAGTAGAGGCGGAGTCCTTCCAAGTCCAGTAGTATGTTATATTATTTTAGTCTTTATATTTATGTTTTTGTGTACTTTATAAGATATCGTCGTATACTCTCTATTTTTGCTCGATAAATTGAGTCATTTTTTTGACCAAACAATCTATTGAGTTATACACTTAATTTATTTATTTTATTTTTTTGTTGAATAAAATAAGCTAAATGTTCAAAGAAAATTAAAAACCCTTACGAAAAGAGTACAAGTTTAATCCCCAAATATGAGCAAAGATAGGATATTCATAACTAAATAAAACATAATTAAAGGAAAAGATTGACTAAGACCATATTTGACAGGGCCAACCACTTAATTAAATTAACAAGAAATATGTTCACAACGAAAACCATACGACAAAGAATATCACATTAATATGAGACAATAAATGATGAAAACACGTAAAACACTCTCATCATCATCTCATCAATCATTTTAATGGACAAGAGAGAATCACTTTGTACAGTGACTGAATGTTGAAATTGGGGCCTAACTCAACCCCATAAAACCAGTTTGTAAGGTGGGGATTGTCTCCTCTTTACATACTCTTCTCAAAAGTCTTATCTATTCGATGTGGGACTTGAGTTTTTCCCAATTCACCCCCTCACGCCTAGCACTCTTTTGTAACGATGAGTTAGGCCGCTAATTTTAACATGGTATCAGTGCTTGTCAAATTTAAGGGTCACCTAAACCTATTCACGCACCAAGCTCAAAAGAGTTAGTTCAAAGACAAACGATATCATTGATAATGAATTGACACACGTGTGGATATTTAGATTGTTTAAGTAAATGGTTGTTCAATCTTCGACTTTTAAAAAAATTAATTTGAAGGAGAAAATTCATCTTATGTGTCCAACAAATTCTATATTCACATCTAAATAGGGTAAAAGTAAGGATAAAAAACACTTTGATTTTGCACATGTACAAATCCTCTTGTCTTATATTCTCTTCAGCGTTTTCAACCAAACATGTGCACTTTTGCTCATGTGTCGGCAATTTTATTTAATTTTGTTGTGATCAAAATCTTGTTCTCTCTGAAATTAATCTGTTCAAACCTCTTGTCTCTTCTTTATTCCAGACTAGATGGTGACGGGCAACTACTGGTATGAATTATTAATGTAATAAACTATGGAAGAAAATCTGTTCAGAAAGCATAAAATCTTGTATTCTATTCTCGTTGCAATATAAAATTACTGTCAAAATTCAAATATTGTACTCTAGGTTTCATTCCTATTTATATTCAGACATACATTAAATTGATCGCAACCAATATGAAGTTGCCATTTGAAAAACAGAAATGCTATTTGGACTTCAACACTATATTTCATTCCTATTTATTTTCAGACATATATTAAATTGATCGCAACCAATATGAAGTTGACATTTAAGAAGCAGAAACGCTATTTGGATTTTTCTTTTTATTTAGTTTAAGTGGCATGTAAATAAATTATATTTCCACTTATCTCGTAAGCTTAAATCAGTGGTAGAGATATTGCATAATATATGCAATGGTTGAGGTTCGAACCTCGAACGTCTTATTTATTTATTGAGAATTTCTAACCATTAGACTACATGATAAAAAAATTATAATACAACTTGTGTTCGTATTAGTAAAGTTGATGAATTGTTCACATGTTTATAATAATCTTGTGCGACTATTCATCAGTTTAGCGCAAAGCTAGCACCTCGAGTATTGTACTTGAAGTGAGTGCAATATTAAAACTAGAGTTTAATATCTAATTAGGTCATGCCTTGGAAATGATTCAAAGGTGGTGTTTATAGCTTTTTTGGCCTCTTATTCCGCGACTTACTCCCTAAGTCACTTAAGATAGGGAAAACACACATATCTCCCTATACCCGAATATTTCGGCCGAATGTTTAGCCTTAATGTTTGAGTTTTGCGGTTTCAGAGGATATATAAGGAAAGAGGGGCGCCTTAATGCATGTAGGTGGCGCTCTTGCTAAGGGCTAGCATGACCTTATGTGAATATTGGCATTCCACAGCCCCCAAGCATGAGTACTGGTCAAGGGCGAAGTAGTTTGTATTAATTTTGACGGTCCACAGTCTATCAAGCACAAGTCCTAGTTAAGGGCGAAATGGTTTATATTAATACTGACAATCCACAACCTTCCAAGTACAAGTCCTAATTAAGGGCGAAGTGGTTTGAATTAATATTGGCAGTCCAAGTACTATTTAGAATTCAACACCACATTTAGTTTGGAAAAAAGAATTTGAAATCATAATGAAAATTAGAAACAAAAAAAAAAAAAAAAAAAGGTAAAATTGGTCGCTCTTAAAATTAAATTTGGTAGTATTAGTGGTTTGGTTGTTAAGACATTTTATATAGTTTTGGAGTTTAAATTGAGATCTCTACACTTTCCTCTCCGGTGAAAATTAAGAAAAATGATATTTATATAATTATTGTGACAAAATTTAGACCACTCTCTCTTTCATACTCTCATTTAATTGTTGGTGATTTGATCACATAATTTCTTTAATGAATGACCGAAACAATATAACTTAGTTGAATCTTGGAATCTTAGCGGGTTTGATCCTTGTCTAGCCTACTACATATATAAATATCCTGATTTTACTTCCTAAAAAATTGTGATTCTAGAATTTATTTATTTAATACTATTTTACGTTTATGTGGATTACATAGTTTTTACTTCATTTGAAAGTATGGAAATTACATAACGAAGTTTAGGAATATTTATTTAAGACAACAATCTACATTTTTTTTTTGTCAGGTAGCCTAGTAGTTAGAGCTCACACATTTAAATTTGGAGAAATGGGATGTCCGAGGTTCGAATCTCAGCTCCCACATATAACATGCAATATTCTTACCAACCTACATTTTGTTTTAAATCGAATAATATATTGAAAGGATCTAGTCCCTCGTTTTTTTTTATATAATTACTACCTTTATAATTTTTTATTAAATTTTCTTTTAATTAAGATTATCAAATTCTCATAATTAATCTACTTAATATATCAATACTAGATTATAACAAGTAAATTTGGACTCGGGTCTATTAAGCAAAGTTTTGGTTTGGGTCTTGTAAATGATTTAGATTTTTTTTAATCGAGTTGATGATGGCAAGACCCATGGTATTTAAGTAATGTTCGTCCGGAAATTTTACCCCATACCCCTACAATTATACTCTCACCCCTACATTTTATCTGAACTATCTATTTTACCCTTTTATAAAATTTAAAAATTTCAGTTTTTTTTGTCACGATTTCTCAGCATTTTATTTTGTGTGATCGTTCGAAAAAGAGATTACAGGGTTTTCCGTTTTCTTGGATTTTCATCACGTTTCATCATCATCATCTCAAGATAGTGATTTAATCATGAATTTGTTAGTTCTATTTGTTAATAATAAATTTGTTTTGCTGCTCTAATCATGAGTATTCATTTGTTCTCTTTCATGCCCAAAATCAATTAAAAGAAGGCATCGACTCCATAACTGATTACAATCTTACAGATGTAGAATTAAGCATTAAACCATGGGTTCGATGGTATCGATGATTTAAACGATAATAAAATGAATTACATAATAGTTTTCACTGCTTTTGGGACAAAAATTATAACCGGAAATGTTGAAAAAACGTTTCCAGAAAATACATACATGTGGTGTGGGGGTGAACTCATGGATTTGAAAATGTTGTAAGTGAGGGTGAAAAATAATTGTGCAAAAAGTTATATGACAAAAGGGCAATAATGGATTTTTTTATAATTAGTAAGGGTGAAGGTAAAGATGTAGGGGCATGAGGTAAAATTTCCTGTTCGTCCCTATCGTTGTGAAGTTTGTTCTATTTAAGCGAGGCTCATAAAGAAAGCAATTCTTAGTCGGGACGAGTAGGACAACGTCATATTAAAATTGAGATTGTTCTTTAAACATTTAACAATTGCTCACATATATTTCAAACTATTGAAAATACTTCCACCGAGTGTTAACTGCCGTAGCATAACATTTTAAGTCGGTTGAACTGGTTCTGATGTTTTTTTTGGTGTATGTTTAAATAGCAACCCCTAATAAACAAGGCAAGGCTGGCCTGCTGGGGTCCATTGAAATGAAATGCACATCTTCTATCTGCGTTTAACTTTCAGTTATGGCACGAATTTGAATAGAACAGAAAAACTACTCTTTTTATTGGTGTGTGTTCAGAGTTGGAAACTTGGGATTTGAAAAACGTAACCAAACATAGCACGCATGGGTCATATGTATGTAGGGGCGAAGGATGGAACTATAGTAATTAAAATTCGTCTAAAAATGTAGGTTCAAAAACAAGTACTTTTTAAGTGATTATAAAATTACATGAACTGATGAAAGTCAAATAAATTGCAAAGGGGAGAATAAAAGAGACCGTCAATTTATAAAATTTAATGTGAGAATATATATTCTCAAATCACGTGAATGTTTGGCATATGTAGTCTTAGTTCCTTGTATATCACATTCGTATTTTCAAGTTTGTTACATATATATGGAGAGGTCATAAAAAGAATATATGCATGGATCGATGAATGTACCTAGGAATTCAAAGGTGCATGTGTTATAATTTATAACCGACCCCAGCTATAGCTAAATTGATCTAAGCAATGTGTTATATTGTGCAACACAAGGGTTGGATGAGCTTCTTTCCACATGGACTAAGACATGGTTGGTGGCAAATATCAAGTAGACCCAGAACTACTGGCAAAGCCACTTACTTATGTCACATCGAAACGTTGCATGATTTGCAGGAGAAAGAAGGTGAAAGTGAAATAGTACAAACAAAACAAAAACAAAATACGACAAACCAAGAATAATGGCTTTTCATTTAGATCTATACCCCAATACTTTCTAGATCTCATGGTAGCTACTAGGTAGGGACTAGTAAATTAATTTGTTACTTTGTGAAGGATTGTTTTCTTTATCATAAATATTTTTCACAACATCAATAGTATGTTATAGTGTTTTCAATTTGTATATATTATTTTTTCTCTCATCTCGGTTCCACCAAAGGAAAAAAGATCAAGAGAGATAGACACATATTTTAGAAGAAGTGAGAATGAGAGAGTGATTGAGAGAAGATGATCTAAATTCAAACAATACAGATTCTTTATAAGTTACATAAATAATTGCGTAATGAAACTAATTTAAGAAATTATATATAATATTAGACCTTTTTATTTTTCATACCTTGCAATCCGTTTTTTTTTTCTTTTTAATTTCTTTTAAGTGAGTAGGATTTCAATAACTCACCGGAACTAGGACAAGAGATATGTCGTCTCAAGACTCGTGTTAATAGTGAAAGTTGAATCCAACATTCTCACGAAATATGATACAACTTCTTATCAACGGAATCATTTTTGGTTTTAAAGTAGTTTAGTGATTGGCTGAGCCTTGGCACAACGAAATTGTTGTCGCATGACTAAAATGTCACAAGTTCAAGTTTTGAAAACAACTTCTTCTGCAAAAAGCAGGGTTAAGCTACGTACAATATATCAATTTGTAATTTTGTAGGACCCATTCCCAAACTTTGCATATATGTTAGACCTTCAAGGTACTGAGTTGTCCAAGTGGTTTAGACGTTTAGTGACTAGAATTTCACTTTTATAAACTTAAGGTTTAATGATGTGTTTCGTCTTTGCAATTAGGCGTCATTTAAAAATTAGTCCCTTTAATCGCTAATCCTGGCAATTTACCCTTGCATTGTTTAATCATTTAAAATTTCGTTCTTTGACCAACTTAATCACCGCCAAGTCATCAAATTAACAAAATGGCATGGGAATGAACAAAAATACCCTCGTCTTTATTATGAGAAGAAGATGAACACAGGGGTAAAAAATGTCATTTCACGAATGGATGACGAGGGTATTTTTGTCCATTCTAATGTCATTTTGCTAATTCAATGACGTTGGAGTGATTAAGTTGGTCAAAGGACGAAATTTTAAATGATTAAACAATGCAAGGGTAAATTATCAGAATTAACGATAACAGGAACCAATTTTTAAATGACGCCTAATTGTAAGGATGAAACACATTATTAAACTTAAACTAAACTAAATAATATCGATAACAAGTGAGTTATATTCTCGGATTCTTCTTGTGGTAACCCGTGGTCCCGTTGCAGTTTATGGTTTTCATTTTCTGGCCATTTATGAATTGTGGATCAAAGCTAACTTATCGGGCACGCACGGTCACTGAAAAGATTCTAATGTCAGCCCATCATTTTCTTTTCTTTTCTTTCCTTTTCATTTCCCTGCCTCCTTTCAGTTTCACCTCTCTCTATTGTCCACCTCATGAATCACAGTTTCACCACACATTCTTGAGCTTATGATCACTCACATAAAATAATAGCTTTATTTAAACCTAGATTTCCGTGTATACTTTTTCTTTTTTTTGAGAGAAGCGTATACTTTGTTCTCATTCTCATATTTTAACATTGAATATATATCCAATGAACAGAATAATACTATTCTGGTAAAAGTTTTTCTCTAATATTATGGCTATATGTTTGAAGTTTGTACTGAAGTTAATGGAAACTAATTAGAAATGATGATAGATTAAAAAATCAAAAAGAAGGTTAAACAGTGTCCCAATAACATTAGTTAAGTAGTTAAAAAAAAGTATTTTTTTTATTAAAAATTTGTGTAATTATTACTTAATAAAAAATAATATCTTATATTTATAAGATATAGTATTTATATCGGAACATGTTATAGGTTTGACTCTTATTTAATGCGTTAATGTTTTGACATCAAGTCCACTACATTGGTTTTTTAAGGCATTGTCCGCTTTTGATCTTGTGCGAGCTCTTTAAATTTTGTCGTTTACAAAAGACAACTTGTTGGATATTATTGATAATCTTCGTTTGTTTCTAAACTTTTCTTAACTAAGATTCTTAAGCAATGTGAGCCTTTTTTGGTGTAGCTAAACAAATATATGCCCAAAAATCTAAATATCAATTAAATGTAATAAAAAAGTGGTATAAAAAAATAGCTTTTTCTGTTGATTAATTAAAGGGAGTCTGTACGATATTAGTGTATAAGCCATGACAAAAAATTGTACTGTAAAATTGTGAAGCTGGTGATGATATTATAAATGTCATCCCAAAGAGTTTGGACCATCCTCATTTTCACGAATAATAAAACTACAGGATAGAGTAGCTCAATTGTACAATTAGTAATAAACATTGAAGAAGTAGTCACTTTAGTCTCTGAATGGAAAATGAGTAGTCACTTTAGTCAGTGAAATTGCAAAATAGTTCATGAATGTAAACTTTATTGGTCAATTTCATGGACTAAAGTGATTAACGGAGTCTATATTCAGGGACTAAATTAACTAACGGAATCTGCATTCAGGGATTAAATTGACTAACAAAGTCTACAATCAATGACTATTTTGCAATTTATCTACATTCAGGGACTAAAATGGCGACTTCTTTCATATTCAGGGACTAAAGTGACTAATTTTTCAATAAAGATTGCTTTAAAAATGTGTCAGCGAGAGATTCAAGACTATTGACCAATGTACCAAACATAAGCTTTCTGGTATCTTCATCACTCTTACATTAAAATTATTCGTGTCACTTTGACCAGAACATTATCCTATTAAGATGAGGATTGAGGAAAATATAACAGTGGCACAACATAACTAAATAGATATATACACGATACATAAAAATAACTGTAGTTTACTATTGTGTTGGGTCATGAGGGGAGCTCGGGGACCATCCACATCCTCAAGTCGATTGCACCGTCGTTGCCGCAAACGGAACGACACCGATTGCACCGTCGTTGCTGCTTTATGCACAAACGAACCGGCTGTCTCGATCGCATCCTTCGACGAAGGGGGCTCTGATATCAGAGTTGGGTCATGAGGGGAACTCGGGGATCGTCCACATCGAGGCTAGAACAACCGCACAAGTAAGAAAGACACCACACTCTTACCCAAAACCTTAAAGTAATGGATTTATGGGTCCTCTTTCTTATAATGTGTTCAACCTTTACTATTTTATCCGATGTGCGACTTATAACTCACACTTGTGCACAACAACATATTGAAGTTGCCTGAGTTTGAGGCAACATTCAAGCAAATGTAGTGTTGGTACAGATTTGCATAATTCACAAAGTGGTAACATGGTAGTCAAATTTAAATTTCAATGATAGCTTATAAAGAAAGACATCTCTCATCTTATAAGCTTATTTTTTTTAAAAACAAATTAAAATCAATAAAAAAAAAAATATAACATGGTATCAAAATCTGTCGATTTAAGTTTTCCACCATTTATATTCATGCACCAAACATAGTGAAACTGGATAAAAACAGTTTTATTTACAACTAATTACTATAGTTAGATAAATTGAAATAAATAAGTGGGGTTTTATTTGTTATCTCGAAAGACCATAACAACATGATTTTCCATTATAAGATGGACCAGCCGATGACTATAGCTGAAAAGGTTAAAACCAAAAATTCATGAAGGTCCAAAATTAAAAAAATCTCGGTTTATCCTTGCAATATTCTTCGATTTTGTACAGTCAAAATTCATGAAGGTCCAAAACCAAAAATCTTCAAATTACAATGACGAAATTCAACTTTTTTACATGAATAAAATTGAAAATAACCTATATTACAAGTGGATAAAACACTATTAACCCTATTTTGGAGGTTACAACCTTTATGTTACTTACAAATTGTTGTGTAATGTTCCTCTTCTTTTTTTCTTTTTTATTTTTTTATTTTTTATATATATTATCACTGGATTGTTTGTAGCCTAATTGTTGTGTAATTATAACTTCTCAGTTTCTTCCAGCACGTCGACGTGCTACGTCGACGTGCTTAAAGAACTGTGTTGTTTTTCTTTAATATAATTTTGCTTAATTTCTTAAAAGAAAATGCTGCACTGAATTTTAAAAGTACAAATAATTGAAGATATTGGTTTAGCAAACTTATAGATTTAAAAAAAAAAAAAAATTGCATTGCAAAACTCAATGTTTTAACTTTTCAAACATTGAATATACAACTTTAAATAATATTGTGTTCGCTAACATGTTAGCACTTTTAAGGACCTTTAACGATCATATATTATGAAAATTGTGTGTTAAATACACTACAAATTGAAGTATTTAACGATGATGTATCTAGTCTATATTAGAAACTAGATATATTATTTATTAAATGAATCTGAAAAATTATCTTTCTCTTATAAATGAGACCGAATGAAGTACCCCGAAACATTTATTAAAAAGTTTGGTTTTTTTTATAAATTAGCATTTTTTTCGTTGGTAAATGTTTTTTCATCGCCCACTCACCGACTTCATAACGTGGTTCATTATAAAAATTGCTCTTTATACATTTATAGTTTGCTCTCACACATCACGAATTGACCATTTTACTCATAACGAGGGTTAATTATCGTTCGTTGATCAACGTTGTCATTTGCTTCCTACATTCGTTTAACTGTCGTCGTTCAATTGATATGAGTTTTTCACAACACAGCATATAGTTTACCACTTTCCATTCTTGAGACGCATACAATTAATATTACAATTTACAAAACTACAAAAGCCAAAGTGTTATTTTTTGAGGAATATAGAACTAGCAACTAGCAAATTAAAAAATCCTCTCTTATTTATGACCTCAAATTTTCTATTGGAAAATTAAAGATGTTTGGTTTTGCTGACTTTTTTTTTTTCAAGTAGATCAGCGGCGGGAGTTCACACATTTTTTTAATATAGTGAAGTGGGGTGTCCAAAATTCGAACTTCAACCTCTACATATATTATGCATTGTCCACATAAACTGGATTAAGCTTACAGACACATTTACATCAGTGTTGTTATTACAACAAGTGGAATTTAAAATGCCTTCATATAGAAAGAGGGCTCAATCAGAAGACAGAAATAGCATAAATTACACGTGAGTGGCAGTTAAATGTCGTAGGTGAGTGACAGTAGACTATGAATGTAGTCAGTTCAGGGTGTCTGAAAGTAGACTATGAATGTCTAAAGATCAATTTTCGTTCAGTATTTTCTCATGAATTACTCTAGGAGTCCATTAAACTCACACTAAGTATGAGACAAAAGAAAAGCCGAAGTAGTATAATGCCTCCGTTGCTAATGCTTTTATTGTATTCTTGGGACGGAGGGAGTAACATATGTATTTAAGGTGCCAAAGATGAAAAATACTATGTATTGGAGTAATTACTATTTATAAAATCCTTGTGTTCTAAATAAAAACATGTGATTACCAAGAAAATATTTGATCTGGTGAGTATTATGTGGGCAAACTTTGATTTTGGTGTGGGTCATCTCTTCTTTCTTTTGTCATTTATTTGCCTTTTTATGTCGATGCCTAAAAATAATTTTATTTATCACATCCACACGTGTGCTGCCTTTGACTAGCAACATGTTATCCCCCCAAAGTCAAAGGACAAATGTTGACTTGGCTGCTTTCGTAACTCGTAAGCTAGAAGAAATATTTCCCACGTATTCTTCTTCTTGTCCACATATTCCACATGTCAATTCATAACAATAAAATGCATCATTCAATTTTAATACGTTGAAAGTTATTAGTCAATCCGAATTAGGGAGGATTTCGGTAGGTTTGCAGAGTATATGTATTTATACCTGTATAAAAAATTATTGAATCCTACTTAAATTTGTATGAATGACAATTATTGTATATAAAATGGATATTGTAAAGGTTAATTCCTCAAGTGGAATTAAACATCATAAGCTAAAGCTTTTACTCAATTATATCGCATCATCATGGCTCATTCAAATTTGAGACTATTGATCTAGTTGAAAGAGACATTTGATCTCGTCCAAATGATACTAGATGAGATATTTTACTGTTTTAGGCTTTAGCATTGATACATATCTTTGATAAATTAAAAACGGTATTTTTCTTAAATTGAATTACGTCAGTTTCCTTGAATATATATTACGTTAAAAACGATTAACGAAAAGCATCGAGAAGCAAGATAAGATTAGATTGGACGCAGTCATAGAACTTCATTTTTTTTTTTCATCCCTAAATATGATGACAATATTATTTATTTATTTGACTGAATGATAAAAATATTGTTAATTAATTAGGTGAAAACATGAAGTTTCGGAGAAACACACACTTTATGCATTTCCTATGAATTGCATCAACGACAAATGAATCTATAAATACGGCAAAACGCACGTACAAAACAAAACACATATATTAATTAGTCAATCAATATGAAGTTGTCAGAGTTAGAAGCAGCAGGAACAAAGTGCAAAGAGCACCAAAATGACAAACAACTACCTGGTGTTTGCTATTATTGCTTAAGAGACAAACTCTCAAGGCTCAATAACAGACAAATTCATCATGTACCTCAATCTCCTCAATCCTTCTCTTCAACCTCGGCAATTTATATGTCTCATGGTCATAGCCGCCGTCACCGCCGCCAAACTTCTAGTGTGACAGATTCTTTTTCTTCAAATTTGGTTAATTTCAATTATGGTTTAAAGAAGAGCAGTTCGATTGCCTTTGATTCAAGAAGCCAAATCAGAGATAGGGAAATCAATGGAGATATTCAGGAAAATAATAAGAAAAGAAGCTTTTGGTCAAAGCTACTCAAATTGACAAGAAAGGACTCCAAAGAAGCTTTCACGCGTTCAAGGACAGCGAGGGGGAGAATGGGTTGACTTTTTATTACAAGTTTAACTTAGATCACTTTTCTTTAATCACGTAGCTACACATAATTAAATTGTAATGATTTCACATTAATTATTACGCTTATGTTTATAATAATTATCATTGTATAGTTTTCAACCGTTGCCTGAGGTATTGCATCATTGTTTCCGGACTTTCAATAGTCTGTTTAATAACTTTCTGAAAAAAAATTATCAGGTAGTAAACTCATGAGCATAACATGAGATCCACAATAAGAATTCAATTTCGGGTTCTTTTTGAGAGGTATGTTAAACGCTATGTGGACAAAAATTACAAAACAAAACAGATCAGAGAGCAACATTGCTGTCTTGTAAAATTTGAATTTGGAAGTGCTCCATTGTTTTAGGATTTTTACATTACTTACTTTACTCTATAATAAAGCGAATTACTCATTGTGGAGAAATAAAATCTGAATATACTGTGTTTATGTGATTCGCTTGGAACGTATATTAACTCCTGTATAGCAGACTATCTTTCCTTCTTTACATTGCTCTGAGCATTAAACTACCAAAGAAAAAAAAAAGTTAAAAAGGAAAAGAGAAGAAAGCATGCCAGATTTCTCCACCACTGTACACGATAGTATGGATATAGCATCAACAATTCTTGGAACACTTGCAACTTCTTGCCCAAACTATGGCATCATCGAGAAGAACCATCATTGTAAAAGGCTTGGTCCATTGAAGGCTGTTTCAGTCTTAGAAATATATCATCAAGGGATTCAGATGAGGAAACATGAGAGATCATATCTTGTTGTGTTTGCCGTGTGGGTAAAAACCCTTTGGCCCCACCGATGTCGGCCTTGAAACTCGTAAACCCTTTCTTTAATGTTTGCCATGTTGAACCCAAACCATAAGTTCCAGAAGTATTTCCATAATGAGTATTGCCTTTATCAAGCAAGGAAACCTTAGCAGAGTCTAAGTTTCTCTCTTCTGCCTTCAATTTAGATGCTTGTCCACTCTGCTGTCTGACACCAGCATACTTCCTGCTGATCGCTTCACTGCTTGAACTGTATCTTCTTGTCTCTTCCTTCAAAGTTTTTGACAGACGCCCATTAATTTCTGCATTAATTAAAGTGGAAGTTCCTTTCATTTCAACATCATTCTGCTCCTGAACAATATAAGTCATAACATGAGTGGAACTGTTTGAAAGAGCAAAGTAACAAACATTATATCTTGCATCTGTCAAAGTCACCATGATGTTAAGCTACACATATTGCAAGAAATATGAAAATAATGAGAAATAATTGCTTCCATTTTTTCGGGGGTGGCATGTCGTCATACCATAATATTGTTGTTTGATTCAACGTCAATACTATTAAAATTCCTTGCAAGTGGAACAACTTGCTCGCCTACTTTACGTCCTTGTTCAAGCCAATACCGTTCTACAAGTTATATGAATTCAATCATCAGCAATGCTACCACAAATTCAATATCCCACAATACATAAAGGTTTCCTAGTGTAGACACGATTTGTCATTTAACTTGAACTAGAGCTTTAACAGCTAAGAAGTTTTGGTATGCATACCTTTCTGCAAGATAATCAACCCTGATGGATTGAAGCCATCCATATCTTCAGCTTCAGTTTTGAAAATATATCTCCTCCAACCCCCCAGAAAATCAAATACTTTGTCAAAGAAGTTGCTTGCAACCAAGAGGGTGTATATAACCATTATTAGTGGAAAGATTTTGTTAAATTTATCTCCAAAGAAAGGGACAGCATTATCAATGTTCCCCATTCGCTGCAAGCAATTGCAAAATGCACCAAGTTAGAAGAAAACATATTTGAAATATGGGCCAATAAACTTCATGGAGACATAGTAGTACATTCCATCTTTTTCTACTTACAATATGTTTCCTTTATATTATATATATATATATATATATATATATATATATATATATATATATATATATATATATATATAGAGAGAGAGGGCATATCAAATGAGAGGAGTTGTTATAGTGAGAGATGAGAGGAGTAATTAACAACCATCCGATTAAATCCAACGGCTAAGATGCTTTCAACTTTAAAATATACTAAAACCATATGATTAATTTCCCCTTCTTCTCAAGCGTGGCTTCTCTTTCTTGTCCAGTTGCAAAACAAAAACTGCATCTTTCCTTCTCCCTTCTTCTCAAACGTGACTTCCCCTTGTACCATTTATGCAGCTATATGAATCGTTGTTTTTTTAGAGGAATAAGAATCGTTGTTGTTGTTGTCAATCTCTTCCCAAACAAAAATCAAATTAAAGACATAAACTTTTTTTTAAAAAAATCAACACAAAGCTTAGATATTCAACAATGGAGGCTTGCTATTCATGCTTTAATTTCAATCGAACAGTTCTCTTATTTGAAATAAAATTAAATACTCTCCTTCCATAATTTTTTTTTTCTTTGTAATTTCATAAATTAATTTAATTCCTTAAAAAGTAGGTTGAAAAATTAGAATCCAAAGGTAGAATCAAAAAGTTTCCAATCTGGAAATCTGAAGAAGAAGAGGAGGAGGAAATTTGTGGACATCCAAGTAATGGGTTTGAAGAGGAAATTCATAGGAACCAGCAAAAGAATTCCAAACAGTACGAAGAAGAAAAATAAGGGAATTAATCACATGGTTTTATTATATTTTAAAGCTGAAAGCATCTTAACCGTTGGATTTAATCGGATGGTTATTAATTACTCCTCTCATCTCTCACTATAACAACTCCTCTCACTTGATATGTCCTCTATATGAGGGCATTTCAAATGAGAGGGCTTTTTAAATGAGAGGATGAGAGGAGTTAATAAGAACCATTAGATTAAATAAATGGCTCTGATTAAATGATTCATTAAAAGTTTACTCTGACTGTTTGCCTGCCTCGCTTTCACGCTGACTACTCAGTCTCCTTCCCCATACCGGCGGCGCTCCGACTCAGCCTGACTCTCTCTACGGCATCTCTTTAAAATGTCATAGTTACATGTTTGGAATTTATTTTTTATAATAGAATAATTCTGATCTGTTCATAATTTAGAATAAAAGAAAGAATAGAGGTTTCATAAAAAAAATGAACTGCGGTTGTTGATCTGAAACAATAAGGATGAAAAACTTCATTGTTTTTGTTTCACACCGAGAGATCTCCCTTGAAAGATTCATGTCAACATTAAATTTCATCAAATAGATATAATCAATTAGAACAGTGTCATGGTTGGAAGAAAATAGCTTGAAATGATATCTTTTGTGGTGCTAAAGTGAGCAGGAAGAAGTCAATAGAATGGATTACCAAACTGATTGAAGTGAGAAAGAGCGACGAAGTGAGAAGGCGCAGAAAGAAAAAGAAAATCGCAACAGTAACATGGGAGAGAGAGAAGAGGCATGGATGAAGGTGCTGAGAAATAATTAGGCTGCAATTACTAAAATTAGATCTCATGGTAAGGATTGATCCAAAGGCTATGATTTAACCCTCTCATCTCATTTTAAAACTCCTCTCACTTGATACACCCTATATATATATATATATATATATTTGTGTGTGTGAGGGAGGGAGAGATGTAGGTGCCTATGAATGACTATGTTATCACTAATTGAAATGTTTTTTCAATATTTTAATTCCTTTGGAGTTTGATTATTAGATTTAAGCCTTACATTAATATCATATGCAAAAGAGTTAGCAGGGGAATATTTACCTAGAAAGCAATGGATAAAACTATGACAAAATAATTACCTGTTCAAATATAGTTGTTTTATGAGACCCTAGGCGAATGAGATTGAGAAAGTTGTATGAAACAGGGGGAGCATAGCGAGCAATCATACTGGGAACAAAATAGAAAATAAATTATATTTGCTAGATAGCACCAGAAAATTGAGAAACATAAATAACTAGCAGTGACAGTACACAGTAGTGAATATTTCTTACGAGCATATCATAAGCAGGTTAACTGGGCTAGTCTGTCTGGGTGTCAATGAGTAAAACATCAGCCTTCCAATTTTGAACAAGGAGAAGTATGTGCAAATGCACATGTACATGAGTGGAACAAAAGCAAAAGCCTAAGCAAGAAATTGAAGATATGTGATTCAGAAAATGGCTTGTCTTCATTAGTATAATACAGTAAACATTTCATTAAGGCAAAGAGACATCGTGTGGTATTCAATGAGTAATTTAATTTAATTGTAAGCACTGAAAGTGCAAAAATGTTTTACACTGATGTCCAGTCAAGCTTTACCATTTAGATATGTTAATATTATTTTTCAAAATACCTACACAAATATCTAAATGGTGAAATGTGATTGAATGTATGAGTGAAATTATTTTACATTGTTAAATTTTAAATTCTGAATAATTTGCATGCATCGATTTCATGCATAACCCAATTCCAAAAGTGAATTTACGTTCAATACTTGTCTTATGCAAGACATGGTGTTGGTAATACAAGAAATCAGGTAGTGAATTACAGCCTTACACCAAAAGGATGCAAGTTTATTTTAGCTAAGAAAAGATAAGCAGAGAACAATTCATATTTAAAACAAAAAATAAAATAAAGCACAGGTGCAATTGACCAATAATATGCACCCCAAAAAAGGCCAAGATTCTCAATTATGAGGAAGTTCATATGAGACAATGTCCGTTCAATTTTAAATTATTGTAAGATTTTCCATATTGTAGAACAAAAAATATTCATTAAAATCTTTTTTCCACAATGTGAGATGTTGTGTATGTATGTATAAGTATATATAAATTGGTCTACCTGCACAAGCATCTCCTGTGTTCCAACAGATTTTATAAGAATTGAGAAAAGAGATAGATCAACACTAGGTAGAAGTGTTGCCTCTGCTAAAAGAATTGCAACAGACATGATACCAAGTACAACAGCCAGCCCTTTTTCAACTTGTTTTCTCAAAATACACCGCCAGAAAAATTCTGCAAAGAACCACCATTTATTCAGAAACCTAAATAAAAAAAAAGTTCCACTATGTATGGACACAAACACACATGTAATATTTGCATTATTTCATCAGGACATGTATGTTGAGAGGTCCCTCCAGAATTGATAAGACACCATGATGAATGAATCTTGATAATTCAAATGCATGGGAACTAACAATGAAACAAATGCATTATTTCACCATTTGAATGAATCTTGATATTGCAAATGTTACATGTGTGTTTGTGTCCAATTCCAGTTCTCTGTTGGGAACAACTAACAGAAGCATCTTTACTAAGGTTAAATCTTGCAATACAATTCCAATTGCAGGAAAAATATTACGTGGATTTAGGAACAAGTAGATTAACAGAGATTCTTAAAATTACCTAAAGTGTCAAATAAAGACCCTAACTTGCCAGTCCGAGCAGGTCTGATGCTTGACATATATTTCCTGAAATAATAACAAAAATTTCATGAAGTTAGCTGGAAAAACCTTTAAATTTTTTTGAAGCATATTGAAATGGGGCAAAAAACCCACAAAAAAAATTAGAAGCAAACCATCCAGTTGTGCGGCGACGTTCATAATTCTTTGTAGCGTCTTCCACTTCAAGGGCTTCTAGTACATAAGTCATGTACTCACTGCAAAAGCAACAATATAAGGAAATACCATGTAAGGGTTTGAAAAATGCAAGAGCTACAACCAAATAACCATGTTTCCATATATAGCCAGTTAATAGTATGGAAGGGTGGAACATTGCAAATGAGCAAAAGAATTAATAACTTAAAATGACAGTTAACTATTTTCTTACCTTTTATATCTGTAGTACTCCTCAGTAGCCCCCCGGAGATGACGTCTTAATGTTGCCATTGACTTCTCATCAGTATCGTAATCCATATCACTTCCCCCCAATCGGCCACCTTGTGGTGTGAACGACGGATCTTCCCTAAACTGGAAAGTAGAATATTATCCTAACAAAGAACCATGTTCTGCAATCAGAATCTTTAAGCAAAGAACGTGAGATTTATACCATTTGAGTTAGCACGTCATCAATAACATCCATGTAAGGTCTCAGAGGATCACGCCTAGACATCTGATTCGAAGTGGCTTGAGCAACCTACAAAAATAAATCACCACAGAACTTCAAGTTTTTGCCTTTTGTCGTGAGGGGGTAGGTTTAAGAAAGAAAAGAAAGCAGGGTTAGTCTAAAGTTCAACTAAACTGTATTGATCCATTCCTATCTTGCATCATCCCCCTACCCACATTGTTAATAGTAGTGTATTAAGCATGTACTAGTATTTAGTGTGTCTTAGAATTTGGACTTAGGATCTAACTCGATCCAACAAAACTAGGTAGTAAGAGAGGAATGTCATAGCTTCTAAGCACTATATAGGCCATCTCTCTAGTTAATATGTAACTATCAGCACACACCCAATGCGCTCAGGGCTAGAAATTTTAAGTTTGGACTAAAGTGTGTGGGATAATAGGGATATCAATAGTGTGCATGTCCTTTTCCCGACCACGTACTCCACTAAAAATATTGTATAAAAACAGATGTCCTGCATCCTTATTGGATTAGTTTTCTTGATTTTTTCCACATTAGAACACTAGTTCTCTCTTTATTCTTTTTCCACTTTACTTCTCTTGCAAAAAATTTCTCTTTTCCAAACAAAAAAAGGAACGTACAGCAGCAGCAGCATCTTGACCTTGGTCATGAACCAAGTTAAGTCAGTGCTGCTGTGTCAGCCAATTGATTGCTCAGGAGACTGGCATAGTCATTGGTGATAGTCTAGCATCGAGACAGACTGGTGGGATCTTAAATTTGACATAAAGAAGGCTAGGCTAAACAAAACAAACTACATGTTAAGAAAACTAAAATCACTACTACTCAAGAGCATAGGACATAAGAGTTCCCTAGGCAAGATTTAGTTGACCTCCGATGAACTGAGTATAAGTTAGCTTGCATGAGATTGAAAAAAAAAAAATCCTGTTTGCCTATGCAGATTGGGAAAACATACAACATAAATTTTATGGACAAAATGTACGAACCACTTACAACAATAGCATTTGACAGTTCTTGATGAGCATCATCAAGTTCAACAGCCATTTTAGCAATTTTGTGGGAAAGAACTTTTTGGCGGGTGGTCCAGTCAGCATTTCTCCAAACATTTTTGGGAATTTCACTTAAACCAAAGCCAAGAAGAAATGCGCCAGTAACTAGTCCGAAAGTATTTGAGCAAGCCATGGCTAATCCCAAAATACTTCCACTCCTGCTTATAAAAGAATCAGCTAACTGAAGTTAAATTTAAAAAAAAAAAAAAAAAAAAAAAAAAAAAAAAAGAGGGGCAGGGGCTTCACTTGAAACCAAAACGCATATATGCACACGTAGAAATGCAAAAAGGGTTATGCAAACTGCTGATTTGTGAGTTATATGCATTATATAGCTTTCCAAAATGTGCTGAAAGCTGAATCACTATATATCTTATTATAAACGCAGTCTTGGAAAGACTCACAGAGACAATGCAATGATAGCATCTTGGAGTAAATGCAAATATGTCAAAAACAAAAAAAAACTATAAATGTTGGATAAAATTATGGCTTGCAAATGTACGGCTTTCACAGATAAATTGTTATTGCCCATAAAAACTGGTTCACTCAAATCCTCCTTACTCACAAAAATTTTAAAAAAATAGAAAGATGTTTTTTGGGCACAAATTTCTGGAATACATCATTCATGTCGAAGTCCAAACATCGTTAAAAAAAGCATCTATCCTTATGACTTATAAATATTCAAGAAAAAATTAGATTAGTTGCTATGTGTGGAGCATTGAGGAAACAATGAAACTCTTCGAGTGAAAATAAGAATATTCATTCAAAGAAAACTAATTAGAAAACTCTAAGCAAAAATACCAAAGGGACAATTTCTTGCAATAAAAATCTGTAATATAGTTCATAACAACAAAGGTTAGGAAGACGAGAACCAACCAGTGCCTGTGCATCATAATGAGAAGAATAAGTCCAAAAAAGCCAATGGATCCGACAATTAGATAGAAGACCAAGTTAACGTGTATACTAGTCTTCAATCTTTCCGATACAGTAAAGTCACCAGCATCTTCAAAACCCTGAATAAGGGGCACGACAGCCCTGCTTAGGATAACATAATTTAATAAATGAGCAAATTTCCATTTCTGATGAGTAAATTCCATTTATATATTTCCTTGAAACATTTAGTTAGTACTATTTTACACAAGAATATGAGAAGGCAAGCAACATTAAAACAAATTAGCAAATAGCATAATAGCTCATGCACAAAATCATCTAAGATGTACAGCTATGCATAATAAATTGTGTTTTGTCATTGATTATTATTTACAGCATGGCTTAAGCCTCGTAAACTTATTGTCGATTATATATTATCGAGAAGTTGAATATGAAAGATATCAACCGAAAGAATAAAGGAAAACAAGCACAATGAGTTATGAGGTTAAAGTTGTTCGGAGCAATGGCTTAGCTTAATTACTAGGAGAAAGGGTGGATGAGGATTAATTTAGAGTTGTTAGTGGTGGGAAAATGAGCAGCAGCTAAATTGTGAAAAGGGGGAACCCTGTATTGAAGGGATTGGAAGAAAATTATCTCGTTTTTCTGTTTGTCATTCATCCTACAATCAAATAAGTATTCTATCATTTTCTCTTTTATTTATCTCTCATATCTCTTTCCCTTTGGGTCTGTAATACAACCAAAAGAAAATAATCTGAATTTCATAAGATGTGTATTGATAAAAAATTATATATATTCTCATTAAATAGTTATTTTAGCTTAATCCATTTATGCATCATATCCTGTACATGAATCAACCAAAGTAGATATTCCATTTACTCGAACAACTAATATTTCCTTGCCATGTTAAGAAAGAGCAAAGTACTACTGAATTGATAAACAGAAAGACCTCAAAAAAGCATTGGTCAATTATCCAATATGTGGGGATAAATATTGGCCTTTCTGAGTCACAATTATACAACTTATTTGAACTAACACAAGAGATTGTATTGTAAAAGTGTTGCAGGCATAAACATAGAAAGTTTTAAATGAAGCGTACCAAGTAAGCAAAAATGTACTCCAATATGACCAGCTCCAGAAGAAAGAAATTCCTCCATTGTCCAGTTGGGAAGATATTGTCTGCATGAGTTAAAGAAAGAATAGCATTATATGAATGAAATCGTTGCACGTATAATTCTTCAATGATCCAAAATTCTCTACATTGTTCCACTTTTTAAAGGAGGGGGGATACCTATGGAAGTGCCAAATTGAAGGAAATGGCAGGCTTAAATACAAAGTCAATCTTTGCGGTGCTAAATTAAGTAATTATTCTTTCAAGTTTAAGGCATGACATCTAACTGTTCATAATTTTCTTTGTATCGAAGACCTTTTGGAAGGTTAACAGGTTAATACTCCCTCGTGAGGCTGCTTTTGGAGTTTGAGTTGAGACAAATAACCATCCCTTATTAATGAATTGAGCATTGATTTGGAAGCTATGGAATCAACCTTTTGGTATTTTTTAGGTGTAAATAATCTTAGAATTGGATCATGCTCTCGTTCATACAGATAAAAATATTTAGAGATTTTAATCAAATTATTCCCGTTCATCTTGTGTTTCTTACAATTGATAAGGACTTATGTATAATCAACACTTCAAATTGAAGGTGTGTCTGATCCAACACTTGCTCTTACATTCACTTACATTTTCTTAAATTATAACTAAATTAGTATAAATATGTCCATACGTTTTGTGAAAAGCAGCATATAATGAATTATTTGAATTTATCTACTTATGCAAATAGTTAACAATTTGATTTGATTTTAGTATTGTTATAAAAGTAACTTAAACATAATCTATAATTAAGTTATTTATACAAACACAGTTTTCATATTGAGGATGATTGCAAGGTATACTAAAATGGTGAATTAAGTTGAATTGAAGGGAATGAGAGATAGAAAAAGGAATAGTACCACCCAGATATCAGCGGGGACGAGGATGATGATGGAGAGGGAAACGAACCAAGTGTATCCAACGGTGAAGAGAACGTAGAGTGGTACGGAAGGTCCAGCGAAGTACCGAAGCGTTAACAGAACCATTCCCATTGTGAGGGGAAGAGATATCATGTAGAACACCCACATCTTCGCTCTTCTCTCGATTGATCGAATCACACAAGTCAGTCACACAAGTTCGTTCCAGCTGCACCGCCACGGCATCGCCCCCAACCCCTCCTCTTCCCTATGGGCTTCATGCACAAATTCTACGGCCCACTTTTCTTCTTTGTATTCTTTTTTCATAGCTTCTTTTCCCACCTCCCACTTTTCTTAAAAATCACATAAACCCAATTTATTTTTTTGAAGAGGTTTCTAAAATATGTATTCATTCTAATTATCTAATAATATCCAAGACTCTTTAAGTGAATCATTCAAATGAAGTGTAAAGATAAAATGCTAGTTAGATGATGTATTCAGTCTTTTATATGTCTAGTTTTGGAAGTGAGGTGGCGTGTTGAGAATTTTATATCAGATGAAATAAGATCTCAATATATTTAAGTATAAGTTGGGGCAATTTTGATCTTACAATTTGATTTTATAAGGTTGAGTTAAAGAGACTTAAAATCTAATATAACATGAAGAAAAAAAAAATCAATCGCAACATTTCAATAAAAAAAACTCATGATCAACACAACACTATCACTCTTGCTCTCAACTTGACGTTGCACAAAAATCACTACATCGTTATTATTTACATATAGCACCAGCATCTTCCTTATTGCAAATAAGCAGCAATAGATTCGGTGACTGCTCAATAGATTTAAGTATTTCTAAAACATCAGAAATCATCAATCTATTAATCTTAAAAATGTTTTACACCTTTAGCAAATCAATCATATGTATGATCTTAGAAGTAGTTTAATTAAAGTCACAAATTTTAATAGTATAACAATTATTATTATTTTTTACAAAGTATAACAACAATTATTTATTGATTGACGAAATAAAATTAAATACAACTCATACAAATCTTTCCCCTCCTCCCACGTGAACCAAATGGACCCTTAGTTGGCGAGTAGATTATGGGAGTTTGAAGATCAAACATGCAAAGCACGCATTTATTCTGTGCATTTCTAGATTTAAGTATACTCTTCTCCTTCAATTCTCATTAACAATTTTGCTTTAAGCATTTTCTACAATTGTCACCTAAATGAATTAGGAAAATATTAACGAATGTTCTTGAACATTTTTTAAGACCTTTAAATAGTACTTCATTCGCTTTAAAATAAGTATCGTTTTAGATGTTTACACACATATTAAGAAATGCAATGATTAAAATAAAGAGAATGATTATTTTACATAATTATTCTTATTAACTATTGGTTAGTTTTAAAAGTAATACTTTGAAAATAGTGTGCAGAGTATTAATTGGAGGGTACAATTGAAAAGAAAAAGTTATTATTGTATTGGAAACTGAAAGTGACATTGATTTTAAAACAATTTTTTTTTGCTAAAGCGACACTCATTTTGAAACGGATGGAGTAATTTTTTTGAAATTTTTTATATTCAATGCATAAAAAATTGAAATATTTAATTTTTTTTATAAAATAATATATTTTTTTTAAAATCTTTAAAGAGTGTCTCATAACACTCCTTAACGAGAGCTATTGTAAGGCTCTGTTTGGTAAAAATAGTTGATAGCTTATAAGCTAACTGATAGCTTTTAGCTGATAGTTGATAGCTGATAAGCTAACTGAAGTGTTTGATAAAATTAGCGGTTCAACTAGCTTATAAACGTAAAATGACATAAAAGGGTATTTTTAATTCATTATAAAATTTGTATCAATTGATATTTAAAATTTCATAGTTTAAATATATTAATCTAATATGTCTTTTATATGTTATTTTTAAATTCATAAATTAGCTAATGTTTTATTTAAAATTGATTTTATTTCAGTTTTTAGACTTTATAAAAAAATTAAACAAAACCTTTAAAAAAAAATTAATTGTTACCCACTAAAACAAAATGAAACGTATTGACCCAAAATCAAACAAAATTTTGTTTTTAGACTTAAAAACAAAATTAAACATAACGTAATATGATTTATTTAGGCAAACGTAACATATATTTTTTTAAGAAAAAATGTAGTTTTTATTTTTGTAAACATGAGCAAATATTTTGTAAAAATAAATAAAAGCGTGAGCATATATATTTAGTTAAAGTGAAATCTGGGATTAAAAGTGCTATATTTTTCTTCAACGTAGTTATTTATTACAAAGGGTAGTTATGAATTTTTGTTAAATTGATAAGGGTAAAAATGAGACAAAAAAAGAGAAGCTATAAGCTATAAGCTCAAACGCTACTTGGAATAGCTTCTGAAAAATAGCTTATAAGCTCGTGAAATAAGCTATAAGTTCATGATCAAAAAGTGTTACCAAACAGAACTTTTTTTGTGAAACGAGCTTATAAGCTATAAGTTAAGAGCTAAAAGCTCTTTTTTTGAGTTTACCAAACAGACCCTAAGTCAAATACATGCTTTGGCTTGTAGCATGAGAGATTGAGACGACATGTCCATTGAAAACACACGACATATACTACTTTATTAGTGAGTAGGGAAAACTTATTCTACCTAATAAAGCAAAAGAAAATGACTTTCGTTGAAACTTCAAAACCCACGATGGAAGAGACAGACCCAATTGGACTTTTCATTTTCATCTCATTCAATCAAAAGAAAACTTATTCAGTACAAAAAAAAACGATTTAATTTTTATATTTTACATTTTTAATAATAATGATAAAATGATTCGTCATGCATGGACCCAGCGGCCAAGTTCAGACAATAAACATTCATGATTCAACCACTACAGATTTCTTTGTATGTATAGCAACAACTTTGGTAGGTTACTGTTTAATGGAAATAACAGCTAATTATGTCTAACCATAGTCCATAAACCATAAATAAAACAATAAAAAACAAGTTGTACATGTGGACGAAACAGGTCTCATTTTTTATTTACCAGACAAGCCTGGATTTGGCTATCCCTTCAAAGTAAAGGCTACATTTTTGGAGTTTCTAAAGAGTTAAATAATAATAATGTAGTATCACTATTTATTAAAATTTTAATATTAAAGTTATTACACAGATATAATATAAAGTTAAATTATTCTTTGACCAGAAATAAGTAAAATATTCTCAGTTTAACTTTTTCAACTATCAATTATAACAGCATACTTTTCCTTAAAAAAAAATTATAACAGCACACATTAAATACTTTAAGGGTCTTACTAATAAGTGTCCTCAAAGTATTGGTTAAAGAATTTATAAATAGAAATTTTATTTTGAAAATATAAGATTTTACTTTTGATCAAGTAATAATCACACAATTTTTTTAATAAAATGTTAGTATTAATTTTAGATGTTTAATCAATGTCTTAGGGCACTGATTAGTATTCTCCATACTTTACATACTTATATTGTAACAAATACATTGAGGATATGTTTGGTTGCTAGAACAAAGTTTAATTGAACAGAGAAAGAAGTGAGAGAAGAGAAAAATAGATAAAATAAAAAATATTTGGTAGATTTTTATGTAGAAAAAAAAAGTGAAGTGATAAATGTCCGTTTAATTTTTAAAATGACGAAAAAACGTGTGTTTGATCTATTAAAAAACGAAGGTTTGGACAAAACAAATCTTGCTTTACTGTATTTCATTTGTAAAATTGTTTCAGAGACAAAACAAACTAGAAGTAAATAAGAGAAAAAAACTGAAAGCCTTGTTCCTCACAACCATTTTGTCAAATATTTAACCTTATTCATTGTTGTGTCACCGTTAATGAATAGGTAGTGATATTTGTACATCCAATTGATGACAACTTTGATGACAACCTTGTTTTTCTCTCTTCTTATTGGTCAAAAACAATGGAGAAAGAAAAAGGAAGAGAGAGAATAAGAATATCATGCGAGTATGAGAGAGAAAGTTGTCTAAAAGTTGTCACATAATAGTTGTACAAATATCATTTCTCTAGTGAATAATGTTAAATATCTTGTCAGCGCTATTTTCAAAGTTTTTAGTAGAGTATTTACATTGAAGATGGGGATGTCAACGGTGGGGTTTAGCATGGGAAAGGAGAATTGTTTCCCACCATAGGAAAGTCAATTTTAACCATTAGATCTACAATCTTATCATACACTCTCAACACTATATTTTTGTCACTATCTTCCACTACCATCTCTCTCCTTCATCCCCACCAACCCACCACCAGCAACACCATGAGAACTATAGTTTTTACCAATCAGATTCAAAATTTTAACAATCAATATTCCATGAACTTACTTTTTGCAATTCAAAGTAATCAATCCTTGCAGGACACTATATAGGAACAAATTGTTTGATTTGAGCAAAATATATTCTCAACCTCTGGCTGACGGAAGAGTTGGGTCTTGAATAATAGAAGGAACATATAAAAATTCACACAGGTTAGCATACAAATTCACAGAGTGTTGTGACTAATTTCTTTTGGAAGAAAAAATGGAAAAAAAATATGTATTCGTGCAGTCAGGTTAAGTTAGCTGCCTCAGCACTCAACAAATACAAATGGAGAGGTTAGATTTGTGGTCTAATAATGGAAGGGAAGCTTAGATTGCTCCAAATCTGATATCCACTTCATATATAATAATGAACAATCAAAATCATGAGCAATATTTTGGATTGGGATTAATACATTGCAGCAAAGAAAATAAAATAAGGTTTGATGAGTCGCTGGTTAGGGGTTTGTGGAGGATGAATGAAAGAGATGGTATCGGAAGATAGTGACAAAAATATAGTGTAATGGTTAAAATTGACTTTCCTATGATGAGAAACAACTCTTCTTTCCCATGCTAAATGCCACCTATGTCAACAGTTGAGCAAATGATGAATGAAGAAAAGAAAGAAGATCAAATCAATACTAATGGAGAATCTAAGAGAGGTTCATAAATAAAGGGGAAAAGGCGAGAGTTATTTGGTCGGGACAGACCAATATGGTGGCTGCCACCCTCTTCGTAAACTTTAGGCCTCTTATTTCCACGTGCCTTGCTTTTATGTGAAAGTCAACTCAATTGAAAAATGCTCCCATTGAAATTGCATCCAATCCAAGATTCCCAAAAAAACTGATCCAGCTGTTGAATTTTGAAGCTACTCTAAGATTTTAATATACATTCTCAAACTTTATTATAGTATTTCCTAATAATATCGATCATTTTAATTAATTGTTTTACAATTCAACCGAATATTCTTTCAAAAAATTCAACAGAATGTTTTTTACAAACTAGCTTCTGCAAGAGGGACCATAAAATAAAATATTTGTCTTGGTGAATTTCAAATGAATAAAATAAAAACATTGTAAAAAAAAAAAAACATAAATAAACAACGTTAGACCCTTCTGAACTCAAAATATTCTTGGGCCCTCTTGTGGTTGTGAAAGAGCTTTTTTGTTCACTTTGATGGTCCCAACTATTAGCTGATAAAAAATGATCATGTCAAGAAAGTCACATGATGTTTGTCTAGTTCCCAACTGAGAAAATCACTTGCAAATTTGGCATGTTACAACCACATAATTACTTCTAGTTAAGCATTTTAATTTAAAGTGAGAATGAAAAGAAAACAAGAGCATTACTCGTAGGTGCATATCAATCATCATACATCCTTTTGGAATTTGGATATATATAGTTAAATACATGCCCCATTTTCCCATTTCTAGCACTAACAACTCAATAGATTACCTGCTTTAATTTGGACCACAAATCTAATAATTTTCCGACCCTCCCCCTCTAAAAGGAAAAAGGTAACAAAAGTAAAAGAAATTAGAAATCATTTCTGAGAATCCTAGGTCAATGTTGTACCAAAATTCCAAGCTCAAGTTTTCAATAGTGTGACCTGTTAATTCATTATTGAAAGCATTTCCACATTTTACACCCAATTAGAACAAACAATGGCGGAGACTGAGAACTGCCAGGGTGTGTATCTGACTTCAAACCCCAATTATTATTATTAACTCATACTATCATATAGGAGACAGTACAGTATACCCCTAAGTGCAATTAGAAAATGATTACCTAATATTATCTTGGGAAATGTTAACGAGTGCCCACGGAGCATTCTTTAAGAGCTTAGAATAGTAACCTTTTATGAAAACTTGTGTATTTAATACATTGGAAATTGAACTATTTGACTTTTTTAAAGAATAATTTCTTAATTTAGCATGTTTAAAGAGTGTCCCAGAGGCACTCGTTAACAAGACTCTATTGTCTTTACTATATTTGGGTGCATTCTGCACATATGATTATTTTATTTTTTTAAAGAAACACGCATTATATTTACTATATGAAGAATGTTAATCACTACTCACGGGGCATTGGTTAGGCGGTCAAAAGAAGTATATTTTACTCCCTTCGGTCCTATTTATAAGAGAGGTCCTATTTATAAGAGAAAGTTGACTTTTTAAATACATTGAATAATGTATGCATCTAGTTAAGAACCTAAACCAAATACATAAATTATTTAATGTATTTAAAAAGTAAATTGTCTCTTGTAAATAGGACCGGAAAGAGTATTAAAAAGTGGTGTAATAATTAATTGGTCAAAAGTAACCGCATATATTTCAAAGATAATTTTTCTACTTTTAGATTCCTTAACCAGTGCCCTCAACCCTGAGGGCACCTGTTAACAAGCCTTACTATATTTAGGTGCATTCCACATATCTTCACGCATCAGAATTACAGAAGTTGATATAATAGTTCCCCCTAAAAGTGTTTTCTTTTTTTAGAGTAGTTCCCCTTAAAGTTGATTAGGCATAAATATAAATTTGTCCGCACGTGCAAGTTAACATCTTAAAAAGATTTTGATTATTCACAAACATTTGCTCCTTTAATTGATTTTTATCTTATAAACACACGGCATCAATAAACACTCACGTAAATTTATTTGTGATTTCATTGCGGAAGAATGCTAGCAAATGTCTTAAATATCATTGCGGAGTATTAATCAAAAGAGATAAATATTATATATTTTTTAAATAATATCTTTAAAACACTTCTTAGCATAATTTTTATAAAAAAGAGATTTTAACTTCTATGTTAAAAATTCAGAGGTTTTTTATGACGCACTTTCACTCTACACACCGATGGGAAGGACAACTATACTAATGGACTGTGCTGTTTGAGTTCTATGTTACACAAGCACCTAATTACAAAAAAACTATAAGCTATAAACCTGTGTGATAGTGTTTGAGTTATAGCTTATGGCTTATATGCTTGTGAAAAATAAGCTATAATTTAGCAAAATAAACTATAAGCTCTTGATGAAAAGACATTTATCAAGCATTTATAAACTATAAACTAACTTTTTGACCTTGTCAAACACACCTTAATTATACTACTAACTTTTTTAACATGCGTAACATATGTCAAAGTTTTTTTTTTTTTTGACATAAATGAAATGATATTCATTCATGCAAATCGAGAGATTACATCATTCAACACCACTAAAAACGTAAAGGATGAATTTGCGAACAAACTCACAGCATCCAAGTTAATAGCATATAACAGCATAATGCCTACAAAAATATATGATAAAATCAAAGTGACCGGAATATCCATCGCATTCGGATCTGCAACGTTAACGCCCAAATCTTTAATTGAATTACTTATCTTTCAATATGAATCAAATGAACGCCGCACGACGAAGGAAAATCAAACAATGCCGCACAAGACGACGAATAACAAACCACCACACTTAGATGATGAAATCTCAAAGAAAAAAACCTAAATCTATGTGAAAATCAATTATTTAGATTGAAATAGAGATAAAAAAAATGAAGAAGGGTGATTTCAGATCAATAATTGACCCAAAAAATATAAAAAATGGGAGTTCAATTAAATTTAAAAAAAAAAATATAAAAAAAAAAGTTTAATAAAGGAAAGTAGCATATTATGATGAATGCATACAGGTCCACCAATTTAAAACCGCATTTATTTTTAGTGTAAAGAAGAATGGCTGATGGCTCCATTAGATCTAGCCAACGATGCATAGGAAGGCATGGACAAAAAACGAGTTTTGCAGGGTGATTAACATTGGCATAAACAAATATTCATTTCAATCCTTTTTTTTTTCTTTCTTAACTGATGTTTAAAGAGCACCGATTAACATTACTCTTTTGCTTCCTTCAACAAAAAAAATCATTACTCTTTTTTTTTTCTTCTTCATGTGACGTTATCTTAACATACACTCCCTCCGTCCTAATTTATAAGCAAAAAACACTAATTCACACTTATTAAAAAAACTAATACTTAGGGGGGTGTATTGGATTGAGATTTTAAAAGACTATTTTGACAAAAAAAGTCTTGAAGATTTTAAAAGATTGTGGAGGAATGTATTGACTTTCAAAGGATTTTAAAAGACTTTTAAGATTTTGAGGGATTTTAGCTCATAGACTTTTAAATATTTGAAAGTATTTTATGAGAATTCATAAGATTTGAAATGACTATCAAATTTTAGCAATAATTCAAAATTACAAGAGTTGACTAAATAAAAAATCAAAGGTTTGCTAGACCAAAAAAAAAAAATCAAAGGTTTGCATGATAAAAAATAAAATCGATACAATTTTTATGGGATTGACTACTAATAATAATATATTATAATAATAATTACTTAATAAAATCAAACTTACTCGTTGAAAAAAAAAATTATTGATAATAATAAAATAAACATGAAAGAGCACGAAAAAGAAAACATGAAGTAAATAATTTGATCAACAACAACCAATTCGTGAAGAAAATAAAAATGACGAGAATAAAAAAAAATTAAAACCTAGAAAAAGAAAACAAACATGAAATAATGATACTGAGAGAAACAAAAAACTGAAGTGGAAGAAGGAGTAAAAAGTCTCAAGAAATCTTAAGGCTATGTGTGGGAGACAAAAAAGTCTCAAGGTTAGGTGTGAGATTGTTAGTAGATACATTTTACACTAAAAAGCCTCACAAAATCCATTACTCACAACAATTCATTAAAATCCGTACAATTTTGAATACCAATAGACAATTTTTAAGTTGTGCAAAATCTCAATTGAATACTACTGGATTTTATTGGACTCATTAAAAAATCCTAATTGAATACCACAAGAATGTTTTAGATTCCTTAAAAGTCTTAATTGAATACCTAAAGACTTTTTTAAAACAAAAAAATCTTTTAAAATCTTTTGAAATCTCAATTGAATACACCCCCTTAGTGATTTGAGGTATAATTTTTTGTGTTCTCTTTGGAATAAGTTTCATGGAAAGATGGAAAAATAATTCTCATTGATTAAAAATTATGGAGAAAATAAAAAGGAAAACAAATTGAATGCAATTTGCATTTAATTTTACATTGGAAAAGATGATTTGTCTGAAAAAACATAATAATAGCATAAAAGTTGGTATTTTTTTCAAATTTTGTTTTTCCAAATTTCATTAAATATAAGTGACATATCTCGACTATATTTCGGAGGGAGTATTTTTTTTAAATGATATATTTTTACAATTAATTATTATGCTATTTTTTTTAAAGAATATTATGTTAGTTTATGCTGGGTATGCAACGGGAAACTTTTTCTCCATTTTTTCATTGTTACGTCTACATCATTAAATATAAGAGAGAAGGAAAGATGTTAAATTATAAAGAAAAGAGGATATTAAGTGTATAATGAGATGTGACAATTAAGAAAAATACACTTAAGAGAATCAATTCCTGCATGCAAATGAGCATGTTGTAAATTATTTTCATCCATTTGAATATGTTACATCTCAACAAAAATAAAAATCAGAGTAATTTACCCTATCATTTACAAAAATATTTAGGCGGGTTAATTGAGTACCAAATGCAATGAGTATGTTGTAGATCACTTTCATCAATTTAAATATTTAGGCGGGTTTTCAAAAAACATACGCGCTACTTTTTAACTCATTTGGTTAATAACTCTTTGGGTGATCTGGCGTGAAAGAAATATTCGAGTCTTTCGTCAAAAAGAAGAATCACTGCAACATCTTTTAAACAAAATTAAGTTACAATTTTATTGGTGGCTGGAAGCATATAGAATTTATTTTGTTTTTAACTATCACTTGTGGTGGTTTAACCCGTTAGCTTGTTTGAGAATCAATTATATCTAAGTTCTTATGCCCTCTTCCTATTTCTTTTAAGGAATGATATTTGTACAACCAAGCTTAGACAACTTTTGTGACAACCATTTTTCATCTATTCTTATTCGATAAAAACAATAAAGAGACAATAAAGAGAGAAGAGCAATGATATTTGTACATCCATTTCATTATAACTTTAGTGACAACATTGTTTTTCTTTTTTCTTATTGGTCAAAAACAATAGAGAGAGAGAGAAAAGAAGAGAGAGGATAACACCATCATGTGAGTATGAAAGGGAAAGTTGTATAAAAATTGTCACAAAATGTTTGTACAAATATCATTTCTCGAGAAGAAAAAGAAGAAGAGAGAGAATAAAAACACATGTGAATATAAGAGAGAAAATTAAGTTGCCAAAAATTTATTTTACAAATATCATTTCTCATTTCTATTTGTTATTATTTTGATGTAATGTGAATTTAATCTTCCTAGTTTTCAATACTTCCTGTACTGAAAAATACAAGGATCTTTTTTTTTTTTGTAGTGAAAAAAAAATACATTATAATATATATATTTATAAGTGAAAAAGTTACATTCTTATACAAAATTATACATAATTGTTACCTCTTATACAAAATCTATGAGAAAAAGTTACAGTCTCATTCCTTGAAAAAAACTTTGAATTACAATCCACTCAACTCTTAAGGAGAAAGTATATTATAAGTGTTTTATTTTTTACAATTTTAAAAGATTAATCACGCAAATTCTAATAAATTTATTTTACATTTAGTTTTTAAAGAAATACCTCCAATAGTGTTATCATGAACTCATGTAGTTGATATAAACATTCTATAATATAGACACGGTCAAAGTTCAAACCGTATACACTACATTTATTCACCTTAGATAAATTTACAACCTTAACCATAAGACTATTTAAAAAAAAAATACTACATCTTTTTTTAGCAAAAAAAATAGGCTTGATTACCTTTTTGGTCCTCTAACTATTTAATTGGTATCAGATTGGTCCTCTAACTAAAAATTGATTTATTTCGGTCCTCTAAGTTTCTCACCGTTACTACATTTAGTCATTTCTGTTAGTTTTATTCGAATAAACGTTATGGTTTTTGTTATGTGGGTACCTGACCTCCTGTTTCACACATACATATGAACCATAACAGTTACCAATCATATCAGTCACTATTTTAATCATAATACCTTAACAAGACATATGACCAAAATGATACTAATAAATAAAGTTAGAGAACCCACGTAGCATAAACTCTAACGTTTATTTGAATAAAACTAACTGAAAAGACTAAATATAGTAACAACGAGAAATTTAGAGGACCAAAATAAATAAATTTTTAATTAGATGATCAATCCGATATCAATTAAATACTTAGAAGATCAAAAGGATAATTTAACAAAAAAAAAATAAAAAATACTACATCTTGTATCTCTCTCTTAGCATATTCCATTTTTTTTTTTTGGCTCTCTTCTATTTTGCATTTGCTTTCATTTTCCACGTAACCAACACAATAACTGTTGCCACTCTTGAAAAAAAAAAACGGGGCGGGAAATGCCAAAAAAGTTGATGAAATGACAATCCGTCCATCAAAATCACATCTATCAAATAATCCAAAATTTTATCCCATGATGCCACTCATGCCTTTCGTTTCTCTCTCAAAACAGCAAAAATGAAAGGAAAAGAATAATAGAAAATAAAATAAAATAAAAAGCAAAAGCGAAAGAGACAGTAATTTGTTTAGTTTTTCTTTTTCTTAAAAAAGAATAGACCATTCACACTTGTCACACCTAAATCAATTTTTAAAGGAACACCTAAAATCCTAAATCATTTTTTTATTATAAAAAAACAATTTAGGTGAATAATTTCAAATTTTTTTGGTCAAATAATTTCAAATTTTATTATATAAAAACAAAGAACATTGTACTCACATAATATGTTCATAAAAAAGCATTTATATCAATATTATGCAACTTAATATGAGTGTTATAAACATTCTTTTCAAATATTTCTCTAATAATTATTATTTTATAAGGTGAAACTTATCTGAGACATAAACCTTACAAATATATCACTTATAAAATAATGAGATTTATATTAGTTTCGCTTAATATAAAAGTGATTGCTATAGAAAGTGTTAGAAATATTATACCAAAAAAAAAGTGTTAGAAATAAGCGTTTCTCTTATAAAAATGTTAACTAATGCACAAAGACACTAGTTGAAAACCAATATAAAAATAATGTATGAAAAAATATGGAAAAGCTGTGTATTCAACTTTTGAAAGTCAAAAAATTATTGATTTCAATGAAAATTTTATACATTAAACTTTCTTAACTAGCGTCCAAATCACTGGTTAATATGATTTTTTTTTTTTTTTGTGGTGGTCGGGGTTTGAACCCCAACCTTACATATGTTATGTATTGTCCATACCAACCGAGCTAAGTTCACGAGGACACACAACCATTTCTCTTAATCAACCTTAATTAACATCTAAATAAAAAAAAATCAAAATAATTAAGTCTCCATTTTTTTTTTAAAAATTAATTAAGTCTCCGTAATTTAATTTGATTATATTACTTACTTTCACAGGACAGTACTTGTTGACAAACAAAAAGTGTAACCGCCCTCTTCACCGTTTCTCTCTTTTCCATATATTTCGCTGTAATTTACTCATTTTCCCTTTTCTTCTTCTTCATTCCTCCAAGTTTCCGATGACCGGCGACGATAACCGTCACCGGAAATAAAAAACGAAAAAATCAAAAACTCTTCCATTTCAGCTCTCATGTCTGAAGACAACGACCTCACGCTACAAACTTTCCGAGCTCTAGTCGAAAACGCGGACCACAAATTCGCTAGGGTTCGCGACGTACCAGCCTACGGTCGCGTTAATCAGAATCACTTCTTCCACAAAGTTTTCAAAGCTTACACGCGCTTATGGAAGTACCAGCAAGAAAATCGCGCGAAGCTGATTCAGTGTGGTCTCAAACGATGGGAAATCGGCGAGATCGCGAGCCGAATTGGTCAACTCTACTTCGGTCAGTATATGAGAGCTAGCGAAACTAGATTTCTCGTTGAAGCTTATGTTTTCTATGAAGCTATACTCAGTAGAAGGTACTTTGAAGGTTCTGAATCGAAAGATCTAGGAGTAAGGTCTAAGGAGTTGAGGTTTTATGCGAGATTTTTGTTGGTTTCGTTGATTTTGAACCGGGTTGAGATGGTTAAACATCTCATGGACCGGTTTGTGGCTTTGGTTGATGATTGCAAGAGTACTTTTCGGGTAATACGTTGTTTTCATTCTCATTTTTTTAGCGTAATTGAGCTTAATTTTTTTGTTAATTTGGTAGTGCTTGCGACATTTGAATGTTCAGTAAATTGCTAAATTAAGTTTGAGCTGCGAAAAGAAAGTGAAATAGTCACAATCAATTTTCCTTTTTTTATAGTTTTTGTTGACTGTGTTTACACCAATTAGTTTGTGATCACTGTTTAATCACAATAGTTTTAGATTTTTTTGGTTACCATGTTATAAATAGGAAGTTTTCATTGCTGTTTAGCAGTAACTAATATCCGCATAGCAGTAACAATACGGGTTCTCCCGGTCAACCGAATTTCTCCACCCATGACCACTTTCTTAAGGGGTCTAAATCCCTTGGAATAGTTTTATGTTTTATATAATAGAGGAAAACAGCAATGATTTGATGACTTGATGCATGACTTGTTGTATACCTGTATCAGATATAATATAGGGTGGTTTTGTTCTTGTGATGATATGTTTGTTTCATTGATTAATGTCGTTGATAGTGCATGAGATCTCTGTACTAATAAGTGGAATCAGTAACATCTGATCCCATAGGAGAAAATAAACAAGGGATAGGTTAGATTGGATTACCTGCTTAATCATTTGGCCTCTAGTTTCTCTATTGGTACACCCGACTATTGTATGAACTTGGAAAGATATTAATGCTGTTGTAGAGTAGGTTATTGGAGATGCTTCAGTTTGACTGTATCAAAGAACATCAAATGGTGATTTTTTTTGAAAGAAAACAGCCTTCCGTTGTAAAACCAAATCAATGCTCGAGTCACCCGAGTTTCAAGCAGTACTCTAAATGTTATGCTGACTATGAGGGCCAGTTTTCTAGAATAACATTGGTGGTGCAATGATGATTTTCTTTGGAAAACCTATTTACATGTATAATATATTTTGATCATCAATTTGTTGAAATTCAAAATCTGAGTGAGCTGTATACTTCTGCTTTTATACTCACATTTTCATTATTAACAGTGAAGCTTTTGTGTTTTACTTTTGTTTAGAAGATCTCATGAAATTTTACCGTAGTATGGTTCATTGATGCTTTGTATTTCAACATTTATCCGGAGAAGCAATATCTTTGTGTTGCTTGTTTGACTTGATGAGTATAAACTATTTCTTTTCAGGATACTAACTTTAAAGAATGGAAGCTCGTGGTGCAAGAAATTGTTCGCTTCACAAAAGCAGACAAGGGCTTTAGCATCAGGCCTATGCGTTACTGTGCTACATTTGATTCTCATCAGGCTTCTCTTCCTTATGTAGCACGTTTTCATGCAAAAAGAGTTTTAAAATTTCATGATGCACTCTTAGCAAGCTATCATCGAAACGAGGTCAATACTTGCCATGGTGATTCTTAAATTTGTATTTGTACATAACTTTAGTAACTTAAAGGTACTGAAGCTTTTGAATCTTCATATACCCTCCATTTCAGGTCAAATTTGCTGAACTTACATTGGACGTCTATAGAATGTTACAATGTTTAGAATGGGAGCCTAGTGGGTCATTCTACCAAAAGCGTATAGTTAGACCTAAGGAGAATGGTGATGTGATTGATCATTCAGGAGCTTCTGGGATAATAGACATGAACCTTGCTGCAGATATGATAGATCCAAATATACCTTCTAATCCTACAAAGGCTACCTTGTATCGTCCATCTGTGACACACGTGATAGCAGTGAGTTTTCATGCCTAGTGGAAAGCTAGTATATCTAGTTTGATCCTCTCTTTGCTAAAATTTAAAAGCTGTTCCATTTACAAGGCGTTATCAATATTGAATGAGATTTTTATGGCTTTTCCTTTTAAAAGATTTGGACATCCAAATCTGTTTTTATTTCTTTGGTTCTAATGTTTTTTATGATATGTTCTCATGTCTATTTGTCCATACAAGTACTTGCATTTTTTTTTTTGTTTTCTCATGTATTATCTGCTTTATGAAACGCTGCAAACATTTTCACAATCTTCGAATGACTGTTGTGAATAGTGATTTGTTATTTCATACATTGAGCTTCATGTTTTACGCAGGTTATGGCAACAATTTGCGAGGAGCTGCCACCAGACAGTGTTGTGCTGGTTTATCTTTCTGCCCCAGGTTTACATTTGATCTGACTTTTCAAGTCTAAGTAATTAGTCTTTAAGCTATGTTGTTTTATGTTAGGTTTGTTGCCATAATGATCTGTGTTCACTCATACAGGGAAGGCTGGTGTTAATAATGGAGGGTCATCCAAATATTCAAGACACAAAGTCCTTTCTCAGTCTTCCGATGAACTGAACTCTGGAATGTCAGAATTTCAAAATAATGGCAAGAGGGAATCAAGTTGTCATCAGGACGATTTTTTGTGGTTTGGTCCCAAGGGAAATAGTGGTGGGTACCTGTATTTGAAGTCGTTTCACTGTCAAATTTATGTTAAGATTTTTCCAGGAAAAACTATGTGCGTTGTAATGTGTTTCTCTTTTCCTTTTTTCGATTAGTGTCAATTGTATGTTATAAAAGAAAGAAGTACCTTTGTTGTGCTCACACTTACATATGCTGTATTTGAATTGTCAGGTTCAAATAACCTCTACCCTGGCGATCTTATTCCCTTCACTCGGAAACCTCTTTTCTTGATTATTGACAGTGATAACAGCCATGCATTCAAGGCAGGTTTGTCCAAACTTTTGTATGTGTTTTGTGGAAATTGTCAGATGGAGCTTATCTGTATATTCACTAAATCTAATTTTACATGTTAGTAGCATGATGAAGTTAGGAATCACTTTGTTTCTGTACAATCTGAGGGTATATCACAACATTTTAAGATGAATTTTAATGCATTAGCCATGGAAATCCTGCCTTGTTGATTTTCTTCATTAACTGGAATGTAGAACTTTCTTTAGGGACAGAGTTGAAATGGTGTAAAGAAACTAAATGGTGTTGTTAACATTCCCTATGTAGCTACAAAAAGAATGAGATACACATCATCCTTTTGGGTTAAGGATGATTCTGTACTAGTTTTTAGGGGGAGACAATCAGCATAGAACATTTGATTGCTGGCTTGTCCCATGTTCAATGTACAGTGAAATTGATTGGGTCATTAATTAGAAGATGCTCTTTTTTTTTACTGGTATTATTTACGTCAACAGGTCTTGATTGATTATGCATGTATTAAATGATTGCAGGAATTGCATGGTGCTGAAAGGGGAGAAACGGCTGCTCTATTTCTTTCACCTTTAAGGCCGACTTTTAAGAAACCAGCTGATGTAAATATACATAATGGAAGCCAATTTACTTTTTTCTTGACAGCTCCTTTATCAGCATTTTGCGAAATGATTGGTCTCATCCCTAATGAGGCTGATACAGTAAGTGTTCGCGGACAATTTTTAAATTTCCTCATATCAATTTTTACTCTTGTTGGTCTAATTTGACATTTTAACCCTAGGATGTCTACAATGATGCTGAGAACATAATCACCAATGCTTTCTCCGAGTGGGAAGTAATTCTTTGCTCATCAACTATCATGGATTTAGTATGGGCACAAGTTATAACTGACCCATTTTTAAGGCGACTTATTTTAAGGTATTTTCTCTCTGGTTTTATAATGAATCACTCAATGTATTCATTTATTATGATTGGTTATTTAGAATGTCATAGTTGTAGTTGGCTGCCACCTAGACTGTTTCAGGCACTATTAAAATTGAAGTTGCTGAATGGTTTTTTAATTTTTTAATTTTTGGCATTGTTTATCTACAGATTCATATTCTGCCGATCCGTGATATCTTTTTTCTGCCCACCTGAGGAAAGTGAATTACATCTGCCGCTTTGCCTACCCCATCTGCCTACTTCTGTTGCACCAAAATCTGAAGCTGTGCGCTCAGTGGTCGTGCAACTTGCCAAGCACTTTGACGTTGCTGACTCCTTTCACTTTACTGATAATACATAAGATTTGGACTCTATATACAACAAGTAAATTATTAGATTTATATGCAGATTTTTGAAGCTAAAGATTCTCTGACCAAAGGAATATAAAAGGTATAGGTTAACCTTTTGGGCGACATGACAAGAATATCAATGGTGGGGCTTGGGCTGTCATGTGAAGATCGGTTTGTTGATGATGGTTGTATCTGCTTGTTGTGATGCTTAATTCAACCCCACCTGCTTCATTGATCCATATGCTGTATTTGGCGGTTTGTTCTTTAGTGTTTGTTAGGTAGGGATGGGTGCCTTACTTTTCTTGTGTTTGGGCCTGGTAAGATAATTGTTAGTTGAAAATTAGTTGTATTTGTTCATATTTCATAGCTTTGAGAAAGTACAAACAAGAAGTTGTTCATATTTCATACCTTTTTTTAGCAGAACCGTTTTTGAACATTGATTGGGGGAGGAGAGTATATTATGGGAAGAACGAATTCTATCATTACTAGAAATTAAACTCACAATAATGGTATTTTTTGTTTTTGTTGCTTTAATCTTTCAATTTTCGGTAGAAAAACTATCACTATTTAGAGTTTGACTGGGAGGTAAAGTGTTTTTGTTTTTGTTTTGGGGACACAGTATGAGACCAAAACGTCAACTGAAAAAAGACTCAACATCGTAGAGATAATAATGTTACAATAAACGAGTGAATAAACAAAGAAAGAGATAATATTGTTACAAATAGCTGATGTTATATGACATTTTACCAAAAATGATCGATACATTTTACCTCTAAGGACTTGGCAACTAATAACACTCAAGTCGCTATAATAGTTTTGCTCCTGCAATTCGATTGTGGTTCTTGAGGAGAGAAATGGACATTGTTTTCATATTTTTATTGAAAAATGTTAAGGCTGTCTCAAGGATTCACCAAAGCCAGGAATGTCATAAGGCTTTAGAAAATGAGAGAAAATGAAACGTGGGAGAAATGAACGATTGTGATTTCGAAGAGAGAAATGTACATTGTTTTCTTGCAAGATGCATGATTAGTTGCATGGCGAACATAAAAATTAAGCACCGGAGAAACTCGAATATTGGTTAGCACCACAATTGGTCGTAGTGTAACATGATTGATTGGGAAGGAGAAAGAAGATTGATGTTCTTGAATCATTTTTGTTAGGGATGTCTGAAAATTTGAAGTTTTTTATTTTATTTTATTTTGGGGATCATTGCAACTTCATATTTTCCTTTTTTACTTCAATATTATTAAAAAAAGTCTCACTGCCATTGTGAGTTGCGACTTAGGTGTCAAGTTGATTGGGTCACCTAGTAAAAAAAAATTGGGAGAAATATTATCAACAAATAAATAAAAATTTAAGAGAAATTGGGAAGTAAACTACTAAATTAAAAAGTGTGTCCTTAACTCAGTAGGAACAATGGTTCGGGGTTCAAACCTCGGTCACTACAAAAAAAAAATATAAACTTAAACTATTAAAAGTCAAAAATCGATTATGTTAATTAAAATTGTCTTCGATAAAAATAATCAAAATTGACTTTGATATTTTTGAATATTTTTAAAGACACCTGTTAAAAAATAAAAAAGTAAAAACATTACATTGAAACAACAATCTTTTTTTGACATAAACAACTTTTAAATATTCAGAAGTTGAATATACTCTTTTTTACCAATTACCAAAAATATTTCTATTTCTATAATTGCTGTTCTCACATTACACAAGGCTGTGTCACACGAATAAATGCCGATTTTGCCTCTGCAGTAGTTAACTACCTAAGTTTGGAACCGACTACAGGTAACTACTGAAGTTTCTTCGGCCGTTAACTGCCGACGAAAAAAAAAAAAAATCTCGGCACTTTACTGCCGAGGAACTCATCAATTTTTTTTTTCCTAGCATAGTTAACTACCGAATTATATTTTACTGCAGGGGCATTTTCGCACAAGCTTTGTTCTTTGGAATCATTACAGGAAAAGTTAAAAAGCCAATTCATACATCTTACATCTTTAATGTTAGAAACCAAAAGTTTGAGCTCAGATGGAAAGGAAATTAAGATAAATTAACATGACACACTTCCCTAGACAGACACAACCGAAGTAGTATTATTAACCATGCTATGAAAAAAAATTGATGAGTTCCTCGGCAGTTTTTTTTTTTTTTTTTTCGTCGGCAGTTAACCGTCGAAGGAACTTCGGTAGTTAATTGCAGCCGGTTCAAAACTTCGGTAGTTAACTGTCGCAAGGGTAAAAATGTTATTTCACAGCCTTATGTAATGTGGGAACAACAATATTTTTTTTTTTTGACAAATTCTATTTTAATTTTCTTAACAAGTTGTTGTAATAACATTTTTTTTTAGCATTTCCAGTATAATTGATTTTACGTCCATAATAAATTATTCCTCTCCAATTTATTCTTGAGTTTTTCTACTTGCACCCTAGTTAATCATGGTTGCACTCCAAAATGACAAGATTACCCTTTCATAAAATTTAATCTAAAACTTAGTTGAAGTAGGTCATATAAACTGAGTTTAAATGTATATACTTAATCTCAGTTTAAGTAGGTTCATGTAAACTGAGTTTAAGTAGGTCATGCAAATTAAGTTCATGTAAACTAAATTTAAGTAAGTACCAACTTAAACTCAGTTTAAGTAGGTTCATGTAAACTAAGTTTAAGTAAGTCATGTAAACTTAGTTTAAGTAAATCATGCAAACTTAGTTTAAGTGTACATCTAAAAGTTCAATCTTATTCAATGATTATACGTTCATCTCAGTTTAAGTATGCACATGTAAACTCAGTTTAAGTAGGTTCATGTAAACTTAATTTAAGTAGGTTCATGTAAACTCAGTTTATGTAAGTTAAGCCATGTACACTCAATTTAAATTTAAGTAGGTCATGTAAACTCAGTTTAAGTAGGTTCATGTAAACTCAGTTTAAGTATGTTCATGTCTCAGTTTAAGTAGGTTCATGTAAACTCAGTTTAAGTAGGTTTATGTAAACTCAGTTTAAGTATGTTCATGTAAACTCAGTTTAAGTAGGTTCATGTTAATTCAGTTTAAGTAGGTTCATGTAAACTTAATTTAAGTAGGTTCATGTAAACTCAGTTTAAGTAGGGAACTTAAACTGAATTTAAGTTAACCTTGCCAATGTAAATTAAAACTGTAATCGTACAGTGCATCAGTGCAGTTGAAGGAAAAAAAATTGAAACTAGCAAATAGAAGAAGAAATTCACTTACTTATATTCAATCGAGTATGGATGAAAAATATTTTGATTCACTCTTTAATTTTCATGGAGATTGATATTGAACATCAAATTGTTTGATCGATCGCTTTGTGGGGTGAAAGAGGGTGAAACTCACTGACAATGAATAAAATTAGAGTTTTAAGAAAATTTATATAAAAGGGCAATTTTGGTATTATAAAAAACTTTTAAGAAAATTTGGGTGTAACCAGAAAAACATGGGGTGTAAATAGAAAAACTCTTTATTCTTCAATAGATTCCATCTAGTTAAATTAATTTAAAAATCAGCCAATTCAAAATCAAGTTTTTGCCACCACAAAATCAAACCTCACCGCTGATTTCATGTTGAACTCGGTTACCTGGAAAGTGAAGAGGCAAAGAGTGACAAAGATATACCCAAACGCTTAAAGACTGCACGTGTAGGAAATTGTTTGAAACATGGCCAAGTTAGTTAAACCAACAATGAAGCTCAAGCAACAGCTTCGTGAAGCCATAGATCTTCTATTCACTCGCGGTCCCGCTTCTTCTTCCGACTACACTCGTCTTGTTCTTCACTGTGCTCAATCCAATGACTTCAACCAAGCCAAAAGATTGCAATCTCACATGGAACTTCAACTTTTTCAACCTACCGATTCATTCATCCACAACCAACTCCTACATTTATATGCAAAATGTGGGAAAATCTCAGATGCACAACAACTGTTTGATAAAATGTCTAAGAGAGATATTTATTCTTGGAATGCACTTCTTTCTGCTTATGCAAAAGTGGGTTTGGTTGAGGATTTGAATTTGGTGTTTGATCGAATGGCTTGTCGTGATTCTGTTTCGTATAATACGATGATTGCTTGTTTTGCAAGTAATTGGCTTTCTGGAAAAGCGTTGAGGTTTTTTGTGAGAATGCAGGAAGATGGATTTCGGCCGACTCAGTATTCTTATGTGAATGCGTTGCAAGCGTGTTCTCAGCTTTTGGATTTTAGGCTTGGGAAACAGATTCATGGGAGAGTTGTTGTTGGTGAGTTTGAGAAGAATGTTTTTGTTTGGAATGCTGTGACTGATTTGTATGCTAAGTGTGGTGATATTGATAGGGCGCGGTGGTTGTTTGATGGAATGGTTAATAAGAATCTTGTTTCGTGGAATTTGATGATCTCCGGATATGTGAAAATGGGGAAGCCTGATGAGTGTATTAGTTTCTTTAATAAGATGCAATTATCTGGTTTGAAACCTGACCAAGTTACGGTTTCTAGTGTTCTCAATGCTTACTTTCAATCTGGACGTGTAGATGATGCAAGGAATATGTTTGATAAAATAGATAAAAAGGATGAGATTTGTTGGACTACGATGATAGTTGGTTATGCACAAAGTGGAAGAGAGGAGGATGCTTTGATGTTGTTTAGTGAAATGCTTCGTGGAAACGTCAGACCTGACAGCCACACAATTTCTACTGTGGTAAGCTCTTGTGCCAAGTTAGCATCATTGTATCATGGTCAGGCCGTCCATGGAAAAGTTATTCTTATGGGTGTTGATAGTAACATGCTTGTATCAAGTGCACTTGTTGATATGTATTGCAAGTGTGGAGTCCCTTTGGATGCTCGGGTAATTTTCGAAACTATGCCTATTAAGAACGTGATCATCTGGAATTCCATGATTTTGGGTTATGCACAAAATGGGGAGGCTGAGGAGGCCTTGACTCTGTATGAAAGAATGCTGCAAGAAAATTTCAAACCCGACAATATCAGTTTTGTGGGAGTCTTATCTGCTTGTATAAATACTAATATGGTTAAAGAAGGACGTAAGCATTTCGATTCAATCAGTGAACAAGGAATGACACCGACGTTGGATCACTATGCATGCATGATTATTCTCCTTGGCCGGTCAGGTAATATCGATAAGGCATTGGATTTAATCAAAGGCATGCCTCACAAACCTGATTGCCGAATTTGGTCCGCTTTACTATCTGTTTGTTCCAAAGGCGACATAAAGACTGCAGAGGTTGCGGCTAATCATATATTTCAATTGGATCCACATAATGCTGGATCTTATATTATGCTTTCCAATTTGTATGCTGCTTGTGGGAGATGGAAAGATGTAGCTGTTGTAAGATCTCTTATGAAGAGCAAAAATGCAAAGAAGTTTTCTGCATACAGTTGGGTTGAAATTGGGAAAAAAGTCCACAGATTTGTTTCCGATGATCACAATCATCCAGAAATGGAAAAAATCTACAGTGAATTGAACAGATTGATTGGAATATTGCAACAAATTGGGTATAATCCAGATACGGGCATAGTTCTTCATAATGTGGGAGAGGAAGAAAAATTGAGATCCATCTCGCACCATAGTGAGAAACTTGCCCTTGCGTTTTCTTTAATAAAAAAGTCCAATGGAGCTGCGCCAATACGGATCATAAAGAATATACGTATCTGCGATGACTGTCATGAATTTATGAAGTTTGCATCGATTGCTATTACTCGGCCAATCATTATAAGAGATTCAAGCAGGTTTCATCATTTCTTTGGTGGAAAGTGTTCTTGCAAGGACCACAGGTAAAGTGTCAATCCGATGGTAATCTCCGGCGCTTTGAATGTTTTCAAAAGAAGGGTGTGCAGTGTCATATTATCCTGTCTAAAGATTTTGAAACAAGGCGAAAACCTATGTTATTGATTGAGATTTCAAGGACTTGAGAAGCTGTGCAGCATGTGAATATTAGGTGAGACGAACAACAATGTTGTGATTGAAATTTCTTGTGACAAAGTAAAGCAGCTAAAAACATTAGGGGATACAAAACAATTATACATTGGGTTCAACAATTCAGGTAGAGCCTTGGATGAGTGTCTAGAACCCAACTGATGTAAATATTCATAATGGAAGCCAATTTACCTTTTTCTCGACAGCTCCTTTATCGGCATTTTGCAAAATGATCGGCCCCATCCCAAATGAGACTGATACAGTAAATATACGTGAATGATAAGTTTAAACTTCCCCGCATCAACTTTTAGTCATGTTGGTCTAATTTGACACTTTAACCCTAGGATGTCCACAATGAAGCTAAGAACATAATCGCCAATGCTTTCTTTGAGTGGGAAGCAATTCTTTGCTCATCAACTATCATGGGTTTAGTATGAGCACAAGTTATAACTGATCCATTTTTAAGGCTAATTATTATAAGGTATTTGATCTCTAGTTTTATTTATTTATTTATTTAACTCTCATATGAATTAGCCAATGCATTCTTTATTTTGATTGATGCATGTTTGGTATTGCGGTGGGTTGATTGCCACCTAGACTTCTTTGGGCACTACTAAAATTGAAGTTACTGACTGGACTTGTTGTATTGCATTGTTTATTCTACAGATTCATATTCTGCCGATCCGTGATATCTTTTTTCTGCCCACCCGAGGAAAGTGAATTAGATCTGCTGCTTTGCCTACCCATCTACCTATTTTTGTTGCACCAAATTCTGCAGCTGTGCGCTCTGTGGTGTGCAATTTGCCAGGCACTTTGACGTTGCTGTCTCCTTTCACTTTACTGATACTACATAGATTTGGACTCTATAGACAATAAGTAAATTGTTAGATTTATATGCAGGCTTTCAAAGCTAAAGATTCTCTGGTCAAAGGAATATAAAATGTATGGGTTAACATTTTGGGTGACATGACAAGAATATCAATTGTGGGGCATGGTTTGTCATGTGGAAAATGATTTGTTTTTTATGGCTGCATCTGCTTGTTGTGTTATTTACTTTGACCCCATCTGCTTCATTTATCCAAATGCTGTATTTTTTGCTCTCTAGTGTTAAAGGTTAGATTGTGATAGGTGCCTGACTTGTGTTTTTAGGCTTGGCAAGATAATTGTTAGTAGAAAATCAGGTGCTTTTAGTTGCATTTGTTCATATTTCATTTTTTGAAAAAGAACAAACAGAAAGTTGTTTATATTTCATACTTTTTTTTAGCAGAACAGATTTTGAACTAATTATGTGTATACTAGAATGGGAAGTAAACTCACAATATTTGGATTAGACTGAAATATTTTGTTTTGGACACAACCGTATGAAACTGAAAGTTGTGGAGGAGTAAAGAGGCAACAAAATATACTACCACCAAAAAAAAAAGTCAACAGAAAAATGACTAGAGTGTAAGTGTTTGATGTGCAGCCTGTGTTGTAAATTTTGGTTACCATGATCGACTTTTACATATGAAAAAAATCAACAGAAAAAAAAAAAAAGACTCAACCTTGTAAAGATAATAATGTTGCAATAAATGAATGAATATACAAGAAAACATAATAAGGGTACATATACATGCTATGCATTTGCAAAAAGTTGGGAGTTGGATTTAGTGGAAATGGTTAAACTTCTACAATGTGGTGAATTAATATTCGAATTTTAGCTTTGAGAGATACTCACATCTAGTGTCTAACAGTGTATCAAATATAATGATCTCCAGGGAAAGAAACCAATGAAAAACTAACAAATTGCATCTGGAAAACCGACCCGAAGTAGAATATCAAATGATGAATGAACGTTAATACTAGTGCTACAATCACAATTCACAGGTAGAAGAAGACTAAGAATAATTATTTGTTAAATTATCAAGAAATACTTATAGTATGTTTGGTCTGGCTTCTTCTGTTAGGAATGTAAAAAACCATCAATTAAATTTTGAATTTAGTACCGGTATTAGATATGCACTCATCAAAATAGTCTTTCCTATGTTTTAGTGTGATAAGTATTGAGTACTAGGAGAACATCTTAAAAGCTAGCGCATGAGGGAGAAGAATCAAGCCACCATTTTATACTTTACTGAGTACCTCTTACTATTCAACTTGAGTTGAGCAAGCACCCATGATATTGAAGACCCTGTCAAAAACACCTCCCATGAAAGCTTTCAACGGCTACACTCTGATGTTTCATTCGACCTTTTTGACCAGTCCCTTGTAGATAAACTTTTCGAGATGCTGACAATCCAGCTGTGATATCAAATATCAATTGATAAGTATCTGCGCAATTGAGGAATCATTTCTTAAAAGCTAGTTAGTTGATAAGGGAGAAGAACCAAGCCATCGCTTATATACGTTACCGAGCACTTCTTACTGGTGTGGTCGGGCACCCCTTGATATTTAAGTCCTTATTAAAGAACCACCTGTGAAAGTTGACGTCTCAACGGCTACACTCTACACAACCCTTCTCTCAACCTTTTCGATCAATCCCTTCCTATACAGCCTTCGTCGAGGTACTCAGAACTCAACTCCGTATAAATTGATAAATATCCACTCAATTGGGGAAACATTTCTTAAAAGCTAACGATTAAAGACGAAGAAACAAATCACTTTTTTTTTTTTTTTTTACCAAATAACACTCAAGTCACTTAAAAACTCTTTCTAACTTCTCATATTAGTCAATGTAAGACTTGGCACCCCATAACACTCAAGTCACTGTTACAGTGCTGCTCCCACAGCTCGATTGTGGTTATGGAGGAGAGAAATGAACACCGTTGATAATAAATAACTGTATTTTGATTATTTGTGAGATTAAATTAATATTTGAGTTATGATGATAGATTGGATGCTATATAGTTTGCTATTATTGTTAAGAAAACATAAATATTTTACCGTGGGATCAAGGACATGCTCAGTGAGAGGTGCTGACAAATACAACTTTAGTGACATGCTCATTGCTCAGAATTAACCGTGGAATGAGGGAGATGAAATAGGATCAACCATTTCTCATTGCTAAATTATATGGACGAGAAGTGTTAATAGCACTTTCTTTTTAACATTCTTTCTAATACTCTCTCTTACAAGGTGAAAATGTGACTCCCACAATTTCATATTGGACTTATTTCCAAAGTGAGGGATTCATATTTATTTCATCAAAACGTGAGTATTAGAGAGAGTGTTTATGTAGTGAGACTGCAGTAGAAGAGTACAAAAAACCCTCTTTCCCCTGGTTACTTTTTTATTGGGAGAAGGCATCATTGATTTACATGGTAGAGAATTAGAAGAATTAGAAATTAAGTGATATGCATTTTCGTGGAAGAATTCTATCAGAGACTTGTGATTACTATTGCATTAGAAAAATGAGCCATTGAAAGAGTACGTGCAGGGGAGTAACAGAACAACAAAATTTTAATAAGAATGGGATGGGATGTAATAAGAATAGTCCCACATTGGAAATGTTAACATAACAGCATATATGAGTTTCATGAGTCCCACATCGAAAGTTTTGTGAGCAATAGAGAGTAAAATCATCTATAAAAGAGTAGCGTACAACCTTGGATGTTTACCATGGAAATGGATTTGTTTTGCTACTTGCAATCAGAAGTAGGGCACTATTGTAATCCAATAAACCAGAGGGTTTCTTTTAGGAGGGAAAAAGATATGTCAAAGAGTTTGGTTTGTTCATCAAATATGAGTCCCATTACACAAATTACACAAATCAGTTAAAATGTTTCTTGGCTATTTTAGTGCATCAATTTTGCTATGAATCAACTCGGGTTTGTAATGACTAATTTTAACATGTTTCTTGTTAATTTTAAAGTTGGTTGGCTTGTAGCAAAATCTTTAATCAATTGGAATTGCAATGATATCCATGATCACTTAAACAAATTTGCAAAGATTCGTTCTTACTAGTTGGCTAAAACTTGATTTTCTGATTACGTTTAGCCTATGACATCACATTAATACTTGTACATTGAATTCAATCGATAAGATTTGGATTCTTTTTATTGTTTGTAACAAAGCTCGTGATCAAGGGGCTTTGCTTCTGCATTTAGCTATCCACTCTCCAAGCAGGCTTCATTACTATGATTGATTTTTTTTATTTTTATTGGCGCCCAGTCATTGTCATCTTCCGCCGACCACCAACACAGTACTCGTCTTGCTCTGATGCTAACATGTTAGCTATATTTAATACACTGTTTATGGACGAGGTGGTGACGATGATGAGGGTGGCTTTGACGGCGTAAGTCATGATGCATCCATATTTTCATGATAGGCATCATCACAACCACGTGAAAGTGCAGCACCATGGTTCATCATCTTTGTATTAAAGAATGTTTGTGGCGTGTATTCAAAAGGTAAAGGCCTAAGGGGTGATGGTGATGGGAATGGCTGTTAGATTAAGCCATGATGAATCAATAATCATCACATGAAAGTGCCGCATCATCATGGTTCGTCGTCTTGGTTTCTTTCTCAGGAATCTGGTGATGGTGAGAGTACGGGCAGGGAATAGCAGCAAGAAAGGAGGGAATGAAAGAAGGAAATAAAGATATCTGACATTTTGGTTTTAGTTATTGTAAAAATATTTTTTTAAAATTTAGTTTTGGTCCTTGGTATTTTGTTTTAGTCCTTGTAAAATTTATTCATATTGATTTGGTCCTTGTAATATTTAGAATATTTGATTTTAGTCCCTCAAAATGAAGACTAAAATGAATATTATATGGACCAATTTCAATATGAAATGATTTTACCAGGATTAAAACAAAATACCAAGGACCAAAACCAAATATCCAATATTTACAAGACTAAAACCAAAAATATATTTTTATAAAGAATAAAACCAAAACGCCAGATATTTGTAAGGACCATTTCCATATTTAAATCTAAGGATATTTATATAGAGGTAATTATATCACGATTTGTTTTTTTGAATAATGTACACTATATTAATATTGCGGATAAGTAATCTATAACGGAACAACAAAGTTTTAAAAGGAATGGGATATAAGAATTAAGAACAGTCCCGCATTGGAAATGTTAACGACGGCTTTGTTTGGTAAAAATAGCGAATAGCTGATAAGCTAGTTGATAGTTTTTAGCTGATAAGTTAACTGAAGTGTTTGGTAAAAAATAGCGGTTCAACTAACTGATAAATGTAAAATGACATAAATGGTATTCTTAATTCATAATAAAAATTATATTAAGACTTAAATATGCAAACCGTCCCTGTAATTTAGGCTCATTTTGATTTTCGTCCCTGTAAAAAAAAAAAATTTAATTACATCCCTGTAAAAAAAAATTTGTTTTAAAAATGTCCTTGGCCCCACTTCGCTGGTGATGTGGCAACGTTTTGGGCCACGTGGCGCTGACGTGTCAGTCCACATAATTAAAAAATTAAAATTATTTTAAAAATTATTTTTTAAAATATAAAAAAAAATATAAAAAAACCATTTTAAAAAATCTGAAAAAAATTAAAATAATTTTTATCATATAATTTTCAAAAAAAAATTATTTTTTTTTAAACTATAAAGTCTGAAATTTCTGAAACAAAATGAAATGATTTTTTTAATTTTTTTTAAAATATGAAGAAAAAATATAATTTTCAAATTTAAAAAAAATTAAATTCGAAAATTAAATTTTAACAGTTTTTTTAATGATTTTTGAATTTATTTTAATATTTTTTAATTTAAAAAAAAATATTTTTAAAACTTTAAAAATAATTTTAATTTTTTAATTATGTGGACTGCCACGTGGCAAAATCCATGCCACATCACCAGCGAAGTGGGGCCAGGGACATTTTTAAAACAATTTTTTTTTTACAGGGATGTAATTAAATATTTTTTTTTTACAGGGACGAAAATCAAAATGAGCCCAAATTACAGGGACAGTTTGCATATTTAAACCTTATATTAATTAATATTTAAGTATTTATAATTTTGTAAACTAAATTTTCTTTAAAAAAACACTTATCTCAAAAAAATAAAAGTAACACTAATAGAGTAATAATATTTTGTTTCGTAAAAAAAAACGAAGGTATATATTTTTTCAAAACAAAAAAAGAAAGGTCAGCTGATATATATACAAAAATTGGAATAAAGGGATAGTAGTCTTTATTACGTAGCTTATTATAAAATTTGTAATGGATAAAAATGGAATTTAAATGAAATAATAAATGTAAAATTGAAAGAAAAAGTGAGAAGCTAAAAGCTCAAACGCTACTTGGAATAACTTCTGAAAAATAACTTATAAGCTCGTGAAATAAGCTATAAGCTCATGGTGAAAAAGTGTTACCAAACAGAACTTTTTTTTATCAAACGAGCTTATAAGCTATAAGCTAAGAGCTAAAAACTCTTTTTTGGGTGTTACCAAACAGACCCAACATATACGAGTTTCATGAGTCCCACATCGAAAGTTTTGTGATCAATAGGAAGGAGCATCTCTTATTCATTAAAGTTAACCCGAACGTAAAATTTTACCTTAGATGTAACCTAACTCTTTTTCTTAATTTTACTATATCTCTTATTCATTAAAGTTAATCCGAACGTAAAATTTTGTCATAGATTTAACCTAACTCTTTTTCTTAATTTTATTATATTAACCTTATTTAATTTAATCAAAATCTCTTATTCATTAAAGTTAATCCGAACGCAAAATTTTACCCTAGATTTAACCTAACTCATTTTCTTAATTTTACTATATTAACCATATTTAATTAACCTATTTAATTTGATCAAAATGTTAATTGGTGTGGAAATCAAAATGAACAAATCGCCCTAATTTTTCTCCTTAATCTCTTATTCCTTAAAGTTAACCCGAACGCCAAATTTTGCCCTAGATTTAACCTAACTCCTTTGCTTAATTTTACTATATTAACCCTATTTAATTTAATCAAAATGTTAATTGATGCAGAAATTAAAAAAAAAAAAAAAACAAATCGCTCCTAATTTTTCTCTTTAATCTCTTATTCCTTGAAGTTAACCCGAACGCAAAATTTTGCCCCTTTAATGTAATTATTTTTTTTGTTGCAGTTTATATATTCCTTTAATGTAATTATTTTTTTGTTGCAGTTTATACATAACAAAAATTTCACTTTCATTCTTTGATAGGTCCTCTGGTGAAAAACCCAGTTTCAGAATATGACAAGGCAATCAACAACCTAAAAGTGAAGTACAGAACATACATCGTCGAGTATGACTTCGATAGTGTGAGTATGCTTTCCTTTTCGTTATAATATATAATATTTATAATGTTGTTTCTAAAATTATAAACAGATAGTTGTTGTGTAAGTTTGTTCTTTGCTGTCTATATTAGTTGTTTGCACCTTTTCAATTTTATTTATCTGTTTGCATGATTTTGAATTTTCAAGTGGTTGATTGCTTTGGTGCAAAATCGCATACTCACTCTCTAACATTGATAAAAAAGAATGAACCCTAATTATTTGTCAAAGGAATTTCAGAGATATCAATTCTATACTATATGTTTTTTGCTATATTATATGTCAACAATAAAAATGTTTAAAATAGTGGTGTTTTTTGCTTCAATCTATATATTAGTTTGAAAATAAATAGTGGTGTTTTTTTTGTTATCTGCCTATGAAAAATAGTTGTGCAAGGACATTGAAAATACCAACAATTTTGTATATTTTATTTGAATGTATTGTGCCCTCAAGTTTTTTAGTAACCAAGTTTCTATCATATTGTTTTGCTGGTGATAAAATGAATTTGCACTGTGCATCTGCACTGCATGGGTGTTAAGTTAAATAAATATTGTAGAAGATGGGTACAAGATTGATTATTATAAAGATGGGTAAATTTGTGCTCGAGGCAGAGGTAATATCTGAATCTAATATAGGTAAAAAGGTGTTTATTCTAAAGTTATCGCTACAACCGTTTGATACTAGAATTCCTTTCAAGTTTAAACGAAGACAATTTCCGTTATCTGTCTCATTTGCAATGACTATTAACAAGAGTCAGGGTCAGTCTATGAAAAATGTTGGTATCTATCTACCGTCTCCTGTTTTTTCACATGGACAATTGTATGTTGCAATATCGATGGTTACTTCAAGGGATGATTTAAAGATATTGATCAATGATGAGGACGGCCAAGATACTGATGTGACATCAATACTATTTTTATGTCGACAAACATTGAATTTTCTTTTCTTCAATAAACTATGCCATTAAATTTATATGTTATGTTACCGTAACAGAGTCGATGTCATGTAAATTGTTTAATATCGTACAGTAAAAACGTATGTGGCAATTTATTTTATGAATTGAATTATACTATTATTTCGATTCAAGTAAAGTATTTACTTTCATATTTGCGCTATATTTGTTCTTTCGTATGACTTGTGCATTAGCACGGATCAATGGTCTAGTTGTCTATAAAATGAGTAGCGTGAAGCCTTGGAAATATATTATGGAAATGGTTGGTTTTGTCATAAGTAATGATCCATTTACGTGGAAAAAAAGCTCATCAAGGTGTTTTTTTTATTAAGGAAAACATGCTTATAGCATTTCATTAATAATAAGAGTTTCAATACAATTGGGTATATTAAAATAAACGGCGGAACTAGCTAAAGACGTGGCCTCCCTTGCAAGAGCATGAGCAACCACGTTGGCTTGTCGCCTAACAAACTCCACCCTAGAGTTAGAAAAGAAAATACTGAACAAAGAACGACGGGAGGAAACAATGCATCCAAATTTGGACAAGTCGTTTCTAGTAGAAAGGAAGGCTTCAGCCGTTAACTTAAAGTCTGTTTCGAAATCCACATTGTCAAATTGCATATCACTCAACCATTGCAAAGCATAGTGCAGCCCTAAAGCTTCACCCATATCCACTGGAACAGTACAAGGGTATGTCATAGTCTTAGCCAGAACAAACGTGCCTTCTGCATCGCGAACACAAATACCAATACCTGTACGGTTGACGTGAGAAGAGAAGGCCGCATCGATGTTACATTTGTATCTTCCGGCCCCGGGAGGCTGCCACGTGATTCAGTGTTGTTGAGAGGTGGAGGCCGTTGTTGGTTGATGATTCGATCTAGATGCAAGAACATCGGAGCATTATCCAGTTGCCAGTCTGCAAGCATGTTTCTAGCACGCTCGACAACCGTGGCACTTGTTTCTGTTACATCATCCCATACTCTGAGATTGTGGTGCTTCCATATACTCCATAATACAGACGACAGACGTTGTGTTAATTCAACTGACAAAGTCTCTAACAGATAAAATATAGCTTCCGAAGCTGAGGCAGTGGTAGAAAGGGCGTGTTGCACCGAACCCCAAAGACCTGTTCTATTCCAAACATGTATAGCAAAAGGACAAGCAAAGAAAACATGCATAAGATCTTCATGATTGGAGGCGCAGCTAGCGCAATTAGTTGGGCAAGTAACACATTTGTCCAACAAACGGACACGAGTCGGTAAACAACCACGACACATGCGCCAAATTAAATTCTTGACTTTCGGTGGAACTTTTAGATTTCAAATACCAGACCAATACCCCGCTCATCAAGGTGTTTGATGTGTATGAGTTCCATTATTCATCATATTCCTTGAAGTGCCTTGTTTTCTCTTTAGATGGAGCGTAATTCCCAATTAATATGTTTTTCGTTTTTTTTTTTTTTTGCAATTTGTATAAGATTTCATTAGTATTTGTATATTGAATTCAATCCATAAAATTTAGATATTTTGTTTGTTGGAATTTGCTTTGTATTTAGCTATCCACTTTCCAAGCAGTCTTCATTACTATGAAGTTTTTACAATAGAACAAGTAACTTTCAAAGTCACGTCAAACAAAATGATTAAACACGAAGGTTGTTCATTTGTCTTTCATTCATATGTAAGTTTTTGTATATACATGATATTAATAAAATAATCTCAATTTTATACGTGACTATAAAGACAATAAATATAAAAATATTTTGCTTGCAAACCTAGTACTTCCATCCACATTTTTTTTTTTAAATTTCTCATTTTATTTTCACTTTTAATTAGTCACTTTTCCAATTCATTGGATTCTTATACCCTCATGTCTTCTGTTTCAAGTAAACAACAAGTAGGGTAAGTCTTTTAGAATTTGGAAATCAGATTCTAAATTCAATTTTTTTCACATGAATCAAATTTCATAAGTGGATTTAACCTCTGTTTAGTCGCACATCAGAATTTCTAGATTTGTTTGAAATTTGACAAAAATTCAGCTACAAATACTAGCTTCTCAAATTCACATAGAAAAGCCTTTCAGATGTGCGGCAACGACGAACAAACAAGGTACGCATCTGAGTGATTTTTGAATCATATTCATAAAATATGGTGAAACAATTTAGACTAGAACAATGTTATTTAGACTTCAAAGACTGTTATCACACATCTGGAAATGATCTTCAATACCCTCAACTACAATTAACTACAATTTGCTGTTTAATTTTTCTATTTAGAGCGAACGATAGTTAACCATCGTTGAAGATATTTTGGTCATTTTTAGATGTGTGATAGCAAATCTTTTAGTGTAAAGAGCAGTTTCCTTGAGACTAAGGCCACCGCAAAAAAACTCATGGGCTATCATGTCATTTTAATGGTCTTTTTTTTTTTTTTTTTTTACAAAATTTTAATGGTTTTAACTTTAAGTTACGAAATTATTTCTAAAAAATAGAATTTAAAAGAAAAAAATGTAAAACTCTAAAACAAAAAATCCAAAATACCAGTATATAATATCACATCATTCAAACAATTAAACCTCTTATGTTTACGAGGTTTTATGCGTTGCCACACCTGTACAACTCCTCCTCCATGCACATCAGTTTGGTTTCGATTTCACAGAAACAACCTTCATTCCTTCTATTCGCAACAAGACTCTTCTCAACTCAACAAGATGTGTATTTCGCCAACCTCAACATCACAGCACTCTCACGCGCCGGTAACATCACCGCCGCACGCCAACTGTTCGACAAAACGTCCCAAAAAGATATTGTCACATATAACTCCATGCTCACCGCATACTGGCAAAACGGCTTTCTACAACACTCCAAATCACTCTTCAATTCAATCCCAATCAAAAACATTGTCTCATGGAACTCCATTATAACCGCTTGCATTCAAAACGATAACATCAACGATGCGTTTAGTTACTTTACAGCAATGCCGGAGAAAAATGTTGCTTCGTACAATGCTATGATGTCGGGTTTTGTTAAAATGGGACGTGTGGAGGAAGCAAAGAAGGTGTTTGAAGAAATCCCGCGTCCAAATGTGGTTTCGTACACTGTGATGATTGATGGGTATATGAAGATGGAAGGTGGGAGTGGGATTAAGCGGGCAAGGGCACTTTTTGATGCAATGCCGAGTAGGAATGAGGTTTCGTGGACGGTGATGATTAGTGGTTTAGTTGAGAATGGTTTGCATGAGGAAGCGTGGGAAGTATTTGTGAGAATGCCGCAGAAGAATGTTGTCGCTTTTACTGCTATGATTACTGGGTTTTGTAAACAAGGGAAGATTGATGAAGCTTGGAACTTGTTTCAACAAATTAGGTGCAAAGACCGCGCTTGTTGGAATATAATGATAACTGGTACCTGATGTTTAAATTTAAAAGCAAAAACATTATCTTTCATTCATTCAATGTTTCAAAGTTCAACCTCTAGTTTGTTTCAATAAAAAAAAAAAGTTCAACCTCTAGTTAAATGTTGATATGTGTGCCTACTAGTAAATTGATGACAAGAAAAGCTAAACTACAATAAGTTGTATTTGTTGATTCTTAAACTTTAGCTGATGCTGATCACAAGTTATTTAAATCAGAGAGGGTATACCTTTGGAGATGGAATGCAACCAACCATTGTTTGGATTGTTTCAAAATTCATAGAAGGTGGAATTGAATGAAACACCAGAATATGTGTATCAGTGTATGGATATCCCTCTTGCCAAATCTTAGCGATTGAATTAGACTAACCGTTGGGCGTTGAGGCTTGAGACCGGTAATCTTTGATTCTTTAGATTAATCCAACGATTGAGATTTGGCTGATGTGGATGGGGGGCTTGACAGGAAACAAGCACATTCTATTTCATCTAATATCCCACTTTTTCTTCTTTTTATTTATTTTTGGGGTATGAGATTAAATTAGGGTTTTTCTACATTCTATATATTAAAGATATTCAAACAATGGATCCATAATTTCATTTCTATTCCATTTCATCTGTTGGATATCACGAGCCTTATCCATTTATAACATATCTTGATTGAACTAATGAGCAGGAAGAAAAATAAGAACTTCTTGCAATCCTAGTATTTTGGAGTTGTTCTTTTTTCCTACTCTCTCTTTTAATAATATTCAATATTTTCATAATTGATTCACGTTTGGTTTGTAGGTTTTGCCCAGAATGGAAGAGGGGAAGAGGCACTAAATTTATTTTCACAAATGGTCAGGACTGGCATGCAGCCTGATGACTTGACTTTTGTGTCACTTTTTACTGCCTGTGCTAGTCTTGCGTTACTTGACGAAGGACGACAAACAAATGCTCTTGCTATTAAGCATGGCTTGAATTCAGATTTGTCTGTGAGTAATGCCTTGGTTACTATGTACAGCAAATGTGGTGAAATTGTCATCTCTGAGTTAGCCTTCGATCAAATCTCTCATCCGGACATTGTTTCATGGAATACAATCATTGCTGCATTTGCACAGCATGGTCTATATGACAGAGCCCGCTACTACTTTGACCATATGGTAACAGCCGGTGTTACACCTGATGGCATTACTTTCCTGAATTTGCTATCTGCCTGTTGTCGTGCTGGGAAGGTTGATGAGACAGTGAATCTTTTTGACCTGATGGTCCATAAATATGGTATTCTGCCAAGGTCTGAACACTATTCTTGTGTTGTTGATGTTATGAGTCGAGCAGGTCAATTGCTGAGAGCTTGCAAAGTAATCCAAGAGATGCCATTTGAGGCAGATGCCAGCATCTGGGGTGCTTTTCTTGTTGGCTGTAATATTCATTCAAACGTGAAATTGGGGGAACTGGCTGCTAGGAGCATTTTGAATCTGGATCCTTATAATTCTGGTGCTTATGTGATGATGTCTAACATATACGCTGCTGCTGGCAAGTGGAAGGATGTCAATAGGATGAGAGTTCTGATGAAAGAGCAAGGAATTAAGAAACAAACAGCTTATAGTTGGATGCAGATTGGAAACAAACTCCAATGTTTTGTTGGAGGAGATCCATCACATCCAAATATTGATGATATTCATGATGCTTCAATGATGATTACATTACATATGAAGGCGAAGGGTAACTCTGAAGAAGAGGCTATAAGTTAGTTTAAGCAAACTGTTTTGACTAGTGTCAATACAAATTTTATTGATAGTCAGGGTGAAGCAATTGTGTTAAACTTTTTGGCGCGACACTTCATGCCAAATTAGCTCTAACCCTGAAGATTAAAAGCGGGGAATATAAAAATTCAAGCCAATTGTTCTATTCAATAATAAGAGGCAAGGAAAATGTTAAGTGTTGATGCTTTATATGAGGGATGTATGCATGTTAGGAGCTGGAGGGCCAGGGCCCCTAACTTTCTGTAGTCGTGATTTGTTGGACTTAATGCAGTTGCAAAGTTGACACTGATATACAAGGGATGAAAATTTGAGAGATGCATCTGAAGGGTTTAAATTTTTCCTGAATAGCGCAGCTTCACTGTGATCAAATATTTTGAAGCACATTCGAGACATATTGGTTTGTTGGATGATACTCTTATTCTTATCATTCGTATGCTAGTGACTTTAAAGGATTAGTTATCTTCTTACTTATGGGATAACTTAGTCGTTGGTTTGACGTTAAAATGTTGGCCGAGGATATTCCAATCTAGACATGGAGGTAAAAATTGAATTTGTAGCATCCACAAATGCAGTAAATGAAGAGTAAACAATGCTTTATTAGTGGAAAAGCTTGGCTCTGTTTGTCCCTGCGTGTGGGGCAAGGTAAGGGTGATGAAGGAGTGTGTTGTGTGGGGCTTGGCATGGAGGAGGTTCCCTTAGTCCATTGAAGTATATAAAAAAGGATACGGTGCATTCACAAGTTGAAGGATTTTGGCACATTTGCTTTCTAAACTAGATTAACGATCATTTTTATTTGGTCATTTTCCTATATATCAATCCTTAAAGCATAACTATATATGCATTTTGGAATCAGCAAAAATATCGTTTAATACGAATGAAACCATTGCTATGTGCTAAAATTTTCTTTTCTACATATCAGAAAGTGTTAAATAGTTGTTTAATAATATATGAAAATGATGAAAAACTATAGATATGCAAAATAGAAATATTCTCATGTAAAAATCTCCGAAAACAAAGAATGGAAAATAGTATAAATAAAGGATTCAGGTACGATGGATCAGGGTTATGAAATTGATGCATATCGATTCTGAATAAGCATACAAAGAAATTAGTGGTCGTTAAGCAAATTTATTGTCTCGTTATAATGAGGTTCGACACACCTGTTTAAGCTTGCCTGTCACGTACGTGTGCTTATTGCTTAGCATTTTTCAAGTTCATTCCGTCCCCATCCATACGTGTTAGCTATCAAAGAAATTTGGCATTCGCTTTTCGCTATATATGACAAAATGAGGTTTTATCAATTCTAAATTGAGTACGGGTTTAACTCTTCTTTTAAAGTGTGAATATAACATTGTATAAAAGAGATGATAAAAATTAATGATGAAAAAAGTGTTTTTTTCATTTAAAAAGTTGTTGGTTTAAATGTGATTGGTCAGGTTAGTCTCACGTCGATTATGAAATGGTTAAATATTTAAAGTGATTGAATGAAGATGTAGTTTTCTGATCTTTTATATCATGTTTGTTTGTGTGGTGGTAATAGCGTAGACGCGCGTTGAATGAGAAGCCGCGCTTTATAACTCTATTTTTTAGAGAGCGAAAATACAAACTTGACCGCATTTTCAAACAAGTCATTAGTCGTCATGGTCATGGAGTGAGATTTTGGTATCAAATGTCTTTCTTTAGTGTATCCAAACAATCCCTCCTCTCCCTTACATTAAAATCTCACTTGGAGATCCAGATCTCCTTGGAGATCCATAGGTGACACTCCCTAACTTTTCTATAAATATCATATTATGCGTGTTATTTCACATAATTTTTGGTTGGCGCAGTGGATAGTCATTCTTCTAAAATTATACGTATCAATGTTCCTATCATGACTTGAACCGTCATCCCCCATGTTAATTCAAGCAAATGAACCACTAGATCGGTTTGAAACTATTTAACATATATTCCATAATTATTTGGCACCTTCAACAACAAAACAAAAAAAAAACTCAAGATCCGCTACTGCTCATTTATAATTTTATGGCCACGTGAGATGATAATTGGCTGCATTGGTGTGAATGGTGTGCATGTAAGGTCACAAGATGACTTTGGCATTTCCCAAACCGAATACTATGAATGAAGGAAAGTATCCACTTGAAATTCCTACTTTCCGAAACAAGCCACCACCGTTCATTGATGCTGCAAATCTCATGTTTTTGAAATGCCTGCACTGCAATGCTTCTCTTCCACTTTCTTTCTTCTCAACATGCACCAATAAAAAGTAGGCCCCACTCAAAGACAATGGTAGTCCCACAAACCCATCACATCTTTCTTTCCACCGTCCACCTCATACAATTCGATTCCTTTGCTTTTCACAGAAATTAGCAATACTGCAATAGCAACATAAATAAGAGAAATTATATTTCTAACATCTATTTTGTGATAATTATTGTGACAACTTTCTCTTTCATACTCACATTATTTTTTACTTTATTTCTCTATTGCTTTGATTTTCGTGTAAATCCCTACCTTTTCTTTGTAAATTATGGTTGTCTTATAAGTTGTCAACTATATGATTGTTCAAATAACACTCCTTTATAAATAAAACGTATTTCTGTGGTAGATAAAAAAAAATTGTATTTCTATGTAATAATGTTTGGAATTGAACTTAATTTATGCCTTTTTCTTTAGAGAACTTAATTTATGCCCACTGTCGTGTAAATTTTTTGCAAATTCAATGTAATCATTTTTTTTAACTCAACATGTAATCTAAATCATATTCGATTCAAGAATATTATTATTGTAATTTTATTTCCAACAAAGATATTTGGTTAATGTTTACTATTCCTGAAAAGGATAAGGAAAAAAAAAATTATAGGGTTAATAGTGTTTTTCACCCTGTAATATATGTCATTTTCAATTTTCGTCCCTATAAAATTTTCGGTTTGATTTGCACCCTCGTAAAAAATTTATTTTTCGAAAAACACCTTTAATAGGCAATTCAAAAATCAAAATTTCTTGAAATAAAATCTGAAAATGGCCTATTAGGGGTGTTTTCCGGATTTTTCTTTTACGAGGGTGCAAATCAAACCGAAAATTTTATAGGGGCGAAAACCGGAAATGACATACTCCCTCCGTCCTAAAATATAAGCAAAACATTCTCATATTCTTTGTCTCAAAATATAAGCAAAAAAGACCAACTTTTATGTTGTTATTATGTTTTTTCAAACAAATCATTTTTTCCAATGTAAAATTAAATGCAAATTGCATTCAATGTGTTCTCCTTTTTATTTTCTCCATAATTTTTAACCAATGAGAATTATTTTACATCTTTCCATGAAACTTATTTCAAGGAGAACACAAAAAATTATACCTCAAATCAGTAAGTGTTAGTTTTCTTAATAACCGTGAATTAGTGTTTTTTGCTTATAAATTAGGACGGAGGGAGTATATTACAGGAGTGAAAAACACTATTAACCCAAAATTATATTATGTTTTTTTAATAAGGTGAAAATGGATACTTAAGTCAAAATAGCTAAAAAAAATAACTTACTATTTTTTAATAGACAAAATGACAATAGTCATTAAAAACTCACACACGTCAGTAAAGAAGCAAAAGCTCTGATCACTGCGTTTGACTTATCAATTTCGATATTTTTACTAGTTGAGTTAGGACTTGTGGATGTTAAAAGCTAACTTCTATTCCCATAAAATTATAAGATTTCCACCATTTGATATGAAAATAAAAGTGGAAAGTACATATGTTTTTAATACCACAAGAATAAAAAAATACATACAAATATTTTTCTATAACTTTTACCAAATTTAGGAATGTTAATTCAAATTCTAAAAAATAAAATTATATAACTTTGTTTCAAACAGAGTCAGACTAAGTCTGAATTAGACTTATTCATCAGTTTCTTAAGAGGTCATTTGGTTGTAAATAAACCCTTAAACATTGTTATACTAAGTTTGAGGCTTGGCATCTAGAAAGAGAATTGGACTCATTTGAGGAGCCAAACACTCGGATTACGTTCATCGGCTTGCTCAACATACCACTAAGTTAACAAACACTATGATCATCATCACATGATGATCCACAAAACACAAGTCATGTCAAAGATCACGCGGAGAAGCACGTTCAGATTTGTGTCGTAATTCTCTCAATGTTTCAACAAGATCACACCAATTATCCCTAATCTTTGCTTATAAAAGGATTCACATGTACACATTTTTTTATTAAACCTCTCACTCTACTCAATCATTTGAATGATTGTTGACATATCACATCTTTTGTATAGTTTTATTGTCGCCCTCCAAACAAAACAAGGCTTGTGAAATAAAGTGAGACATTGTGCATTGAAAATAGTTAATGTAGTGTCAGATAAGATTGTCCTTAAATATTGTCCAATAATAGCTTATGGTCAGCCAGAAATGGTAACTCACAACCCTTGCTCACTCATTTTTGGCAAATCATTACTTTTAGTATAAAAACACTTGTAGAGAGAGTGTTTCAGTTTGAGTACTAGAGCTTGTGATAACTAAAATGGTCAACACAAGTTGATTGATATGTGCACGTTGGATCACGAAACAAAGGGTGGGAATGAGTCGCCATCTTTACCCAACGGTTGGTCATTCAAAAATTAATCAATTGCATCGTCATTCGTCAGATCAAATTGGTACTTTGTCTGCTTGTGCAACTACTTCTCACCAATGGGTTCATGCCACGCAAAACATTTGTTTTATTATGTTATGGAGCAAAATAATGAAATAAATAAGTATATCTCCTTTTCTTGGCAAATGAAAAAATATTCGTTAGTCTTGAAAAATCCAAGCTAATTAAAACGCATAAAAAATTAATATAGTTGAACTAATATTATTGACCCATCAAAAAAAATTATCATGGACTCTATTATAATTTTTTGGATAATTTATTATATCCAAGAGTATTGTTGAAAATTAATATCTTGTAGCTAAAATTAATTCAAAATATAAATTTATTTTAAAAAAATATGCAACAAAAATTAGAGTGGTAGAGTGGACACTTATGGTAAAAATTGCACAACTGCGACAACAAGATTTAAAAAAAAAAATATCATACAGGAGGCCAAAGTGCGAACTAAATGGAAATTTATATTTCAAGAACCAAAAGGTTTATTCAGACATAACTGCAAAATTTGTTGCAAAAAAACAACATAATTAAGGAACACAACCACAATGGAGAAGAGGCACAATTATTTTTTCTAATGGCAATCGAAGGATATCACTAGCAAAACGCTACGACACATAAACTCCACTGAAACACTCATACAAACCCTTAGTACGCCTAAATTGTTCAAAACAAGTATATGAACTACATATCACAACATTATAGAAGAGCATTTGTACCAAAAAAAAAAACAAAAAAAAAAGAAGAGCATAATAGAAAGAGAAGAAAGTCAAAGTCAAATATAAAATTAATGTATTATCAATTGTTGCATCTTGTAACTAGGGGTGAGAATAAATTTGATGGGTCTACGGTCTAGTCTACGAACTTAATTTAGATTAGACTTTTTTTTCAAAAACATATAAAACCAAGGCTTTTTTATAAGTGTATTCAACTAAAAGATATGCTTACATGCGAAAACGGAGTGAGTAATGGACAATGTAGTTTTTACAAGATGTTTCAATCAACCTCTCACCCTGATTGTTACATCCTTTGCTTCCATTTCTACATTGACAATCATAGTTAAAAAAAATTATCATATTCTATCATAAAACATACTTCACTTAAAGTTAACTCACTCAAAGAATTTATGCTAATCAAAAACCATGTTAAAAACTTAAGCTGCAACTTCAATGTTAACTTTTCAAAAAAAAAAAAAAAATAAGAGAGCACTTCTCCGATCACTATTATAAACAAAAAAGATTTTTTAAGTTCATTGAATAAATGATATATCTGGTTAATAATAAATGACTTTATTTTTGTCCCTAAATGTAAACTCTCTTTCAAATTATTAGATGCATTTATTATTTTTTTTCTAAACATACCCCTAATTAAATATTACTAACTTGTCTTGAAATATGAAAAGTCAAATTTAATACACATACAAACAAAAGATAATTTGGCAGTATTAACACATAAATCAGACACATTAATTATACTTACAACATTTCTTAAAAAATGTGAAAAAGGTGATGGGTCCCTACATTAAATGATAGATGGAGTAGACCAGATGCATTAATTATTTAATGAACATTAAAAATGAAAATTTTTGTTTATAATAATGGCCGGATAGAGTACAATATTTAGAGAAAATAGTAATTTAACTACATACAATGACTTTTCCCGAAGTAAAATAAAAAAATAAAAAATCTACTACATCCTCACTCATTATTATAAGAAAAATTCAATTTTAGATCCATTAAACAAGTGATATATCTCTAATATATGTCATATACATCAGTTTGTTCGATAAACATGAAAATTGAATTTTTATTTATGATAACGATATGAAGGTGTAGTATAAAAATTGACATAATAAGTGTGCATAGAAAGTCTCAAATCCCAAGTGGAGTGTGAGAGGCATATTATTGGAAGTCCAATTGTAGTAATTGTAGTAACTTGCAATAAAGGGCATCTAAAACCCAATCATATTTTTCAGCAAACCTTTGCGCGTTGGAATTTGGAAACCATAAAATAGATAGATGCACGCAAACAGCTAGTACAAGTACAACAAGAAACAAAGAAAAATAAGCTCATTCAATCAATTACCTACAACTTTCACATACAAGAAGGAACCCGTTCTAACTAAGTTGCTAGCTATATCAATATAGAGTTCAAGCTTAACCATGGAAAGATATGAAATAATTAAAGATATTGGATCAGGTAACTTTGGTGTTGCAAAGCTTATAAGGGAAAAATGGAGTGGCGAGTTATATGCTGTCAAGTTCATTGAAAGAGGCTTTAAGGTCTTTTTTTTTTAACTCCATATAAATGAATTTTGCATTGTGCTCCTTTTATGATGTTTAAATTTAATTTAATTCCATTTGGTTTTGTAGATTGATGAGCACGTGCAAAGGGAGATTATAAATCATAGGTCATTGAAGCATCCCAATATTGTTAGATTTAAAGAGGTACTTAGAGGTTTTAATAGTGTCATTATTATGCATCCTATTTCTTATAAGAATTTACCTGGTGTTATTTTCTTTGAGCTCATGCTTGCTTTTTTTTTTTGTTATTGAACTAGTGCTTTCTTTTGCTACTTCATACCAACTTTATAAAAGTATAAATGTAATGAGTGCTGTATATACAGCGTCTTTTGCTGCTTCATCATGAACATGATTCTGTTTTTTACTATTGCATATCATTTTATTTTTACTTTCTCCTTGAAAGGAATTCCAAAAATCTTTGGAAAACTTTTAAATTTATGCCAATTCATAGTTGTACATATGATATGTTCATTCATTGCAGGTGTTGTTGACTCCAACTCATTTAGCAATAGTGATGGAATATGCTGCTGGGGGAGAACTATTTGAAAGAATTTGTACTGCTGGTAGATTCAGTGAGGACGAGGTAGTTTATTATAATAAGCCATTATCTTAATTAACTGTTCTAGATTCTAGAAAACAGTAATTAGGATTTCATGCAAGTAATATATTAACAAGTGGGGGTACTTTTTTTCATCTTGGTTTTTTTAATGTTACACATGCACAGTATTAGCATTTCACATTCTACATAATTTCATCTTAAATTCTGAATTTTTTTCTTCTTTCATATAGGCAAGATATTTCTTCCAGCAATTGATTTCTGGAGTCAGCTATTGCCATTCAATGGTATCATTGTTGTCCAATCTGATTCATATTGTTTCAGTCTCACTGCTTTAGCTAAACTTAAAAGCTATCATTTTTCTTGCAGGAAATTTGCCATAGAGATCTTAAGCTAGAAAACACACTTCTAGATGGAAGTCCAGCACCACGACTCAAAATATGTGACTTTGGTTACTCAAAGGCAAGAACTAATTGTATCTAAAATTTCATGTAACATATGTTTCGTAAGAAAATATACGAATAATTTAATGTATATGTGCATTTGAAGAACGGTGAATGACGAATCGAGTTGTAATTGTTTTATTTGTCAAGTTGTTTTAGGGATAGGATAAACTTCCTCACTAAACCGCAACACAACTTTTTATCTCACATATAAGTTGTCTAATTAAGATATCAAAATAATATGTTGCCGCCAAAAATTGATAACATCAAAAATTATTCAGAACCATAATAAAAGTTTGTTATTGTGATGTTGTCATGTCTGTCTCAACCAATTTTAAGGCCTAAAACAAATTCTAAGAGTGATGTCTTTTTAAAATTAGTATTTTTCAAAACTTATTTTATGTAAATTTTATTTTTCTATCTTTTTTATATGCAAAATTGCTTATTAAATTATCGTAATTAATTTTATTTAATAAGTTTTTTTTCAATGGATAATAAAGTCAACTCATATTTAACAATTATTTTTATTTTTTGCAGTCTTCTGTTCTACACTCCCAGCCAAAATCAACCGTAGGAACCCCTGCTTATATTGCACCAGAGGTATTGTCAAGAAGAGAATATGATGGAAAGGTAACTAATTAAATTTAATCAATCCAATCAATCTACACGAGAAAAAAAATGTAAGCGTGTAGTCTTACTCATTTCGAGATAAAATTTGATCAACAATGTGTTCTTATCCTTGAGAATGATTGATTAGATTGCAGATGTTTGGTCTTGTGGGGTAACATTGTATGTTATGCTTGTTGGTGCTTATCCTTTTGAAGATCCAGAAGACCCGAAAAACTTCAAAAAAACACTTCAGGTTAGTTGAAGAATTAAATAATTATTACTAGTTAATGATTTAATTAATTTGCTATGGTACCCCTAGTGTAACATACATAACCAATACGTAATTTATTAGTTTCTTTTTGGACAATTTTGACAGCGAATTCTTAGTGTCCACTATTCAATTCCAGACTATGTTCGCATTACTCAAGAGTGCAGACATCTTTTATCTCGAATATTTGTTGCCAACCCTGATAAGGTACAAACAATTTTTTTAGTTTCTTGCGTAACTCAACATTTCAAACTATTACAATGTATTCAAAATTTTCTTCTTCTTTTATTGATTTTTGTGATGTTAAATTTTATTATTAATGATGCAGAGAATTACCATACCAGAGATTAAAAAACACCCTTGGTTCTTAAAGAATTTGCCACTAGAATTTATGGAGGATGGTGAAAATTGGTCACAAAATGATGAAAGTAATTCATCTCAAAACATAGAAGAAATATTGACAATAATTCAAGAGGCTATGAAAGCAGGGGATGGTCCAAAAGTGGGTGACCAGTTTCTTGGTGGAAGTATGGATTTTGATGATTTAGATACAGATGCTGACATCGATGATATTGAAACCAGCGGTGATTTTGTTTGTGCCTTGTGAATGATGATGCACTTTGTAGACAATTCTTCCTTAAAAGTGGTTTTAAGATAAGATGTGTTCTTTTTTCCATCATCCTTAACCATGTAAGGAACAAAGAGGTTTAGTTGAGTGGGTTTTGATTGATTTTCCTTTCATTGGAAGTTACTTGTCTTCATCTATGTTTGAGTGGGGAATAATGGGGTGTTGCTGATTTCTTGCTTTTATAATGCTTATGCACTTTGCTAAAAAAAATCAAGTTTGTAAGATATGTTCTTATATATATAAGGTTTCTTTAATTAGAACTATGTTCTTAACATTTTATTCTTTTTTAGTTTGGTATGTTTTGTTTTCTTCTACGAAACTATAATGTGATGACAAATAAACGATCTATCATTGTCATCCTATCAGCATCTCGGATGGAAGCACTAGTCGATACTTGATAGTTTAATAGGAATGATGCTGATGCATGCACCATACTACACGGTCGTGAAGTTACCCTTTGAAATTAAAATATTAAAACCTTTCTTTATAACTAAGACTATGACAACCTTTCTTCTCACTTCTCTCATTCCCAAACCCTAGCCGTTGTAACACTCATATTTCTATTAAAGCAATTAAACATGCGAATAATATATTTATTCAAAAAATAGAGGTCACGTCATCATTCAAAATTCAAAACCAAATATTCAAACACGCATGCATATATAATCTCAACAGTCACAACGGAATATAAACCAGAGTAATCCAAATATACATGGCATGAATCAATAATTACATCAACATAGATGCATATCAAAATCCCAACATACGGGTAATCTCCAAAATAACAAAAGTCCAAAATAAAAGGTAATCTAGACCGATACCACGAAGCCTAGATCAGAGCCGACTAAACTCTAAGCACCGATATCGGAGAAAGCTTCTGATATCCATCAAGCACAAAAGACTCACCAAGCAACTATCCCTGCACAACGTCTACCCATCCATATAGACAGGTAGGCGGTCAAAACCACTGGGGTAATTATTACATCATCATAATCTAAATAACAGTTAACATGAATATTTCAATTCAAACATCATGCACTTGATCAATAATAATATTCTCATATATATACTTACATCAAACCCCAATATTTCACATCAATAATCACCAATCACATGTGTCATGAACAAATATCAATACACAATTATTCATACACAATCACCAATCATCAATCACATTTCCAAATAAGACTCATGTCATGATATGCACTTATTGACACATAAATGCATGTGGTACCGGATCACCTCAAGGTCTGTCACCTTCGATGCAACAAAAATATCATATGTAAGATTTCACACCCGTCTTACATAATCTCCGAAATAAAAGAGTTCAACCCTTTTACAACTACAATCTCAACACGACTATGATGCATGGACATGTAACAAGACTCGATAATGCGACAACAATCACAATTTTCACCACAATATATAGGACAACACCCAATTATATTGTTCATCTCCACATCATTTGCATTATCAAGAAAATATGTCCATACACAATTAAATCATAGCATTCATCATCACCACATCAACATGATCATCAATAATCAACAATGTTATTCAACATCAACTATCACATATAGATTCACCGATTCAAGCATTTCTTACATCCTAAGTAAGATAGCATACATATCTCATGATAAACATCATATCTAACACAATTATTCATTCATACAACTTCACTTAGTCATATACGAATAGTCACCACAATTATAAGACAATTGGCTCAAGAAACATTTCCGACCAAAAACCGTGTCAAGTGGCAAACGGCCAACATTGACAATTCCCAAGACCGGACAACATAGACAAGTTGAAAGTTCTTCAAACAACCTTAATCAATCATGTACTCTTGAATTTAAGTTGCCTCTGAACCATTAAACATTAATCCAAGAACAACTTAAGTTCGTATGAAAACCCCATTTCACAACCTTCCACATTCCCACCCGAAATATCACTTTTGACATGATTAAGATGTTTGACACTCTTATAAGTTTTACCTAAGTCTATATGAATTGTAAGTTCAACTTATAAGTTCCAATGTTTACAGAGGTTTGTTTTCGACAAAAGTCTAAAGTTCCAAAACTTCCCAAGTTAAGACTCAATTGAAGAATTTCAAGTTTAGGCAAGCTAATCATTGTTCTAGTAGGTTTTAGGGGATTAACAGTAGTTAAACATGTTTAAAGAATCATTTAACAAAGCTTGGATTGACCCCCAAAGACCCGGAACAAAAGATTAATGCGGCTGAAACTGGACATGTTTGCTTAAGCGACCACCTGGTTCGCTTAAGCGAACGAGTTACAAAATCAAACCACCTTGCACGCTTTCTGGTCGCTCACCAGTTCGCTTAAGCGACCACATGTTTGCTTAAGCGAACGAGTTCCAGTAGCAACCAGAAATCTTCTCTTAGCAGCACGCTAACTGGTCGCTTAAGCGACCCTACCCAGAAAATCAGTATGAATGTTCGCTTACCAGGTCGCTTAAGCGAACCTCTAAGTGAACGTTCACAGTTTTGCAGAAAATGTTATGGGTTTGGACCCCTTTTCACCCAAAATCCTCAATTTTGATCCCTTATCGCCCAAATGTGTTTTCAGAAGGGTTAATGGTGCTTTACCCCCCTGTAATATTGTAATATAGGTCATTTTTGGTTTTTCCCCCTGTAAAATATTTTTTTTGATTTACCCCCTTATAAATTTTTTTTTTTTGGAATACCCCCCTAATAGGTCATAGAAAAACGAAAAAATTCTGCAAAAAAAAAATAAAGTCGTTTTTTTATGACCTATTAGGGGGGTATTCCAAAAAAAATATATTTTACAGGGGGGAAAACAAAAAATGACCTATATTACAGGGGGGTAAAGCACCATTAACCCTTTCCAGAACATGCTTATAGGTCAATATGACTAGAAAGACTCACAAAGACTCAATCAAACTTGAAAACACTTGACAATTGGACCAATTCACCATTTTCATCAAAACACCAACAACATTTCATTTCTCCATAACAAAATCATGAATTATGCAACCCAAGCCATGAATTATCATCAACCACATGACTTAACAACAACAACAACAATTGATCATGAAACTTTTCACAATTCATCAACAACAAAGCATAATTCACCAATTGAGCATATTTTCAACACATACCCATTTTCATACACTTTGAACATGTAATTCAACTAACACAATTCAATTATTCATAACTTCATACATCTAAACATGTCATCATAATTAGAGCACGAATTTCATCACTTATGAACAATTAATCAATTCATCTAATTAAGCACTTTTCATACAAATAATTGAAAATTATAATAAGTGATTATGATGAATTCTAACCCCCTTACCTTAGTAGGTTAATCTCTCTATCTTAGGCTTCAATTTTGCTCCTAGCTCTTCTCCCAACCCTTGATTCTTCAAGTCATCTTCTCTCTAACCCTTTTCTACTCTTGCTCCCACTTTCTCTCTCTATTCTCTAAAAAAAAATCTTATGAAGGAAAGTGTGAGAAAATTCTCGTAAGAGTAGGTTTATATAGTGTGTCTCACAATTGAGCCTAACCCTCAACTTAATGGATTTAACCAATTTCTATTCACATCTCAAATGTTTCTACACTCTAACCGGTAATTCACTAATAACGGTCAATAACGATAAAATATCACCAACGGTTACTAAACGGTAAAATCTTCATTTTACTCTAGTAACTTAGTAAAACAACTATTCTCACTAACCACTAAAAGTAACTTTCACCAAAACTTAAAATTTACCTGTTCTCACAAAATGACCAAAATACCCCTAAGTCCAAAATGAATAAAATACCCTTCTAACACGGAAACCCATGAAAATGCACCCAATGATGAATAATCACACACAAGCACATAAAACACATAATAAAAATAATTAAAATAAATCTAACTAAAAATCGGGCTGTTACTGCCGTCACCTTTTTTTCTTCTTCTTTTTAGAGGGGTGATTTAGGGTCAATTTTGACCCAAAAATCACCCCTCCGAATTTTTTTTCCTTCTATCCTAGTTGAATAAGTGATTTCACATATTTTTTATTTTCTTTCGTTTGTTTTTGTGATTTCGTCGTCTCTGAACGACTCTATTTGTTTTGTTTTTCCGTCTTTATGTGGTGTGTTTTTGATTTCCCGTCTTAGTGCGGTGTTTATTTGATTCAAGTTGAAAGATTAGCTTTGAGCAATTGCAGATCCGATCAATGACAATGACTTTGGCGTCTTCAACGTTGCAGATCCGGATACATGAATATAGTCATATTAGTCATATTTGTAGGCATAGGTACTTTGCCATTTTATGCTATTAACATGGATGATGTGAGTTTGTTCACAGATTCATCCTTTTTGTTTTTAACGAATTTGAATTTGTATTGTATCGATATACTCTATCAATTTGAATGAATGAATATCGTTTATTTTTGTAAGAAAAAAAACTAAGACTATGACTGCTTCAAATAAAATATAAAAACTGGGATACACACTCTTAAAATTAGTGTTCACCTTATTCAACAATACAAAATCGAATTAAAGGTGAGAAATAATTTATTTTAAAGCCTTATTTAATGTGATACTCTTATCAAATCATCAAATCCAATAGTGAGTGATTCAATTGATTTTAGATAACTTTGAAATCATTTTTTTTGTTAAGTAGTCTAATGGTTAAAACTCACAGAATTTAATTGTAAAGAAGTGGGTATCGGGGTTCGATGTAACGCCCTCTTTGAATTATTTGTTTTATTTATTTATTTGAGTTTTGAATCTGTTCTTCTAGAATTTAATTAACTTATTTGATAAGTGATATTTTGTTATGTGTTGATATATATTAGTAGCCTATATTTGTTTATTTAATTATTTTAATGAGATAGAGTCGAATTATATGATTTATTTGATTATGTGGTATGTTGATATTTTATTAAGTGGTTTTATTTTATTATTTATTAGAATATGATTAAATAATAGAATAAGTAGACTTGGGGGGCTGAATTAGAAATTAAAGAAGTTTGGTGGGCTTAAGTAGAATTAAGAGAAGTGGTTAGTAATATAAAAGAGAAGAAATTAGGTTAGAATAGTTTTTACGTGAATACAAGGATTTGGGAGAAAACAAAGAGAAGAGAAGAGTCAGAGAATGAGAAGTTTGTAGAACCTTGTTGTCAATCAATCTAAGGTAAGGGTGAGACTAACATTCAATAATCTTGAGTCTATGATTCTAAAAATTGTATTTAACATGTTGTAGGTTTAGTTTTTGAGAATTTGAGAATTAGGGTTAAGGGTGATGATTGTGATGATTTTGAATAAGAGTGAAGTTGAATAATATAGGTTGCTTTTTCTTATTTTTCTTTTCATCTCTGCCCGAATTTGAAATGAAATCTGGTATTTATTGGTACAGAATTGGTCTTAGGTGTAAACACAAAAGTTGTAGGTATGGATGTTAGCTTTCTAATGTCATTGGTCTGACGTCAAAAAGATTTATAGAACTTGAGTTATGGTCAAATTACTGCACGTAGGTCACAGTGAATTTTTATGAATTTCAGCACAACTTTGTCCGAATTTGAAATGAAAATTGGTATTGATTGATACAGAATTGGTATTAGGTGTAAGAATGAAAGTTGTAGGTATGAATGTTAGCTTTCTAATGCCGTTGGTTTGACTTCAAAAGGATTTATAGAACTTGAGTTATGGTCAAATTACTGCACGTAGGTCACAGTGAATAATTGAATATGATTGATGAATTAGTATATGTATGTATATGTTTGTGAATACTATATTGTTCATGATTGATGAAGTATATGTTTATGAGTATGATGTTGTTTATGATTGATGAATTAGTATATGTATGTATATGTTGCGAATACGATATTGTCCATGATTGATGAAGTGTTATATGTATATATGATGTTTAAGTTGATGTTGATTATCATTTGATATTGTTATATCTTGAGATGTTTACGTGCTGCCTATGTTGCTGTTGTTGGTTATGTGAAATATTTATATGCGTTATGTGAAAAATGTATGATGTTTAAGTTGTTGATGCTTTTCATTAATATTGTTATGTTGTGAATTGATTGTACTGTTTCTGTTGTTGTTGCATATTGATCAAGTTGCAGGTGTTGGTCTAAGTTGTAAAGTTGTAAGTTGTTTTTCCAAAGTATTGGAGTCTTAAGTTGTTAATGTTGTCTAAGTTGTTGAAGTCGTAGTTGAAGCTGTTATTGGTGACTGTTTATGTTCAGGTGTTTTGTAAGAGGTGGTGTACTCTTACGTTGTTATTTTTTAAGAGGTGGTGTACTGTTACTTGTCGTTTATAAGAGGTAGTGTACTCTTACGTTGTTATTCTTTAAGAGGTGATGTACTCTTACTTGTTGTTTATAAGAGGTGGTGTACTCTTACTTGTCGTTTATAAGAGGTGGTGTATTCTTAAGTTGTTATTCTTTAAGAGGTGGTGTACTCTTACTTGTCGTTTATAAGAGGTGGTGTACCCTTACGTTGTTATTCTTAAGAGGTGGTGTATTCTTACGTTGTCGTATTATAAGAGGTGGTGTACTTTCACGTAGTTGGTTGAGTTATTAAGAATCATTACATAAAGGATTATTATTACTAATAGATGAAGTTATTTATGTTGTTAAATATAATTAATGAATTATATGTTTGATATTATTGTTTTGTGAAATCTCACCCCTTCTGCTTGGAAATGCTGCTCTTCGTATGAGTAACTTGCAGATGATCGAGTTTAAGTTGCTGTTAGATTGCTGTCGTGAGTGGATTATCTCTCATGTGTGTCTTTAGGTGTTCTGATACGTAACGGAATGAGAACTTTGTTGCATGCTTTTCTATTCCTTACGTATTACTTATGAATTTACATGATTAAGTTGTTAATTGAATTTTTATGAGATACTTTGATGAGGCCTTCGTGCCAAAATTATTTTAGATGTTCGAATAAATTCCAGTGCGAAGTATTAAATATTATGTTATTGAATTTTGAAGGATAATTAATTAATTATTCCGTTTATGATTTTTAGAAAAGAAGTGTGACATTCCATTTATGTGAATTACTCTGATTAAATAAATGAAATTTTTACGTTGGGAAAACGGGGTGTTACATTCGAACTCCAGCTCCTACATATAATATGCAATATCCCTGAGCTAAGCTCAGGAGGATAACTTTGACATCATCTTATAATTTAAATTAATCTAACTAAACTCCATACAAAATTCTCTTTTAAGGGAATAGATATATCATAGCTATAAACTGATTTTCAGGTCATTTCTCATTCAACCTTAAGACTTTTACGATGCCAGCTCATTCAACCTTAAGACTTTTACGATGCCAGCACACACAAAATTGTTATTGAAAAAAAGGATCTACACAAAATGACCGATGTTACACCTACAAAGAACGCTATTGACATCTCTTCAGTTGAGTAGTACCTACACTTTTTAGATCTTAATTTGTGATTGAAACAAATTTTTTTACAATAATTCAAGACATGAAATAAAATCACGTTTTATCCGTATTTTATTGATAAGGTAACTATTTTAGAAGCCCAAACTTGATAACAAATAGTTACCTTATCAATTAGCCCTAGTGCTTGTCACTTGTAGGGGGAAAAAAAGTTTGGGGAAGGAAGAAAATTGCACTTCTCTCTCATTCAAAAGTGTTCATTCGCTTATTTTAGCGAAAATTAACTCACGTTCGACATTTTTCAGCGTGGGTTAACTCACGCTGACACTTTTAAGATTGGTTGATCCAACTTAAAAGATGATTGAACCAATATTAAAAATGTCGTGTTAATTAACTTACGCTGAAAAATGTTGAGCGTGAGTTAACTCCCGCTGAGATTTTAAAAGGGAGAAGAGTAATTTTGATGTAGTAGTGGGCAATAACAGTTGGGTTAGGGCGTAAGAGAGAGGGGAAAAGGCCCAATAACTTTGAAACCGCATGATTTGGGAAACTAAAACCCTAACCAAAAACCAAAACGCGCCACAACTCCATCATCAAACCAGAGCAACCATGGGTAGAGGAAGGTCACGAACTCAAAGAAAGGACTTTCGTCAAAACAGAGAAAACGTTTGGAAGCGTTCGAAACCAGATCCAGACCCTTCCCTATCCTCCGAAAATTCTCAAACTACTACTCATTGGACTCCTTTCTTGACTCAAAACCCTTCCTTTGATTCTTATTACAAGGAACAGTTAATTGTTGATCCGCAAGAATGGGATCGATTCATCGCAGTTCTCCGAACACCATTGCCTGCATCATTTAGAATCAATTCTAGGTAATTAATTAAATTGCACTATCAATATTCACATTCATTTCTAGCTTCTGTTATTTTTTATTTTTTTTATTTAAATGAATTTTGTGTTTGTTTGGTTATTGCAGTAGTCAATTTGCTGATGATATTCGTTCCCAATTGGAAAATGATTTTGCGCATTCGCTTCGCGCTGAGGTATTATAAAATGCTGCAACTGTTTTTTTTTTTTAGTGTGTTCGATTATAGTTTATACTTTATATTTAAATGTTGTGAATTGATTATTTGTAGGTTGCTGAAGGGGGTGAGACAGAGGCTATTCGGCCTTTGCCTTGGTATCCCGGGAACTTTGCTTGGCATTCAAATTTTTCACGGATGCAGCTCAGGAAGAATCAACCATTAGAGAGGTGAATACTTTATGTTGATGCATGAGTTGTATTTGATTGTTTGACATTTATAAAACCAAAGAGTGCATTAGGAATGTTGATGTTGTTGCAATTTAGTTTGGAATGCGTATATTTTGTATCTATGTATTGATGTGTTGTTTAATGACATATAAGAATAGATGATTAGTTAAAAAATTGCCAGTTTGTCACTACTCCCTGCATATTTTTCCCTCCCTTAATATTGAAAATTGCACCTTAATGTAAGCCCTCTTGCTAAAACAATATTTTTTTGGATGATTTTTGGAATACGATTGCATTAGTACTAGCTACTCAAGAGGTTTCTGACTAAGATAAGTAATACTTTCTGGGCCTTTTTGACAATGACAATCTTGGTGTTTTGCAATCCATTGGATTGAAATGGAAACAATGTTCACAAGTTGGTTTAAAAGATATAAATACTTGGTAGAATATCGTATTTATGAAATTAGAATAATAGCAGACTATTTGTTTATGCATTAAATTGTACGACGATGCAAAACTAGAAACACCATCCTCATGCACGTGCATTGTTTAATTTTCTTTTGTGATCCTATGTACATATGCTGCGATTGATCTGTCCTTATTTCTACATGGTATACTTAGCTCTGGCTTGTTTTCCCCTTTAGAGAATGATTTAGGGATAAGCCATTAATCATTTCTAAAATTGAAGAATATTGAACTAATTTAGTTCTCAGTTGTTGTCGATCTTTAATTTACATATAGCCCTTGGAGTTGGAGTAGTCATTGGGCACAATTGCTCATGCATTTATCTTTATTTCACACCCAGCGGAAGAGCTATACAAACACACATCAACATGAATGAACATGATAGTGTCAAACCATTAACTGAAATTAATATTATCGAACAATGAATAAATCGTATTACTTTATTATTATGATTGACATTTCAATTGCTGCCTCTGATTCTGCTAAATTCTCAGGTTCCACGAATTCTTAAAGCTAGAAAATGAAATTGGAAATATCACAAGACAGGAAGCTGTTAGTATGGTGAGTCCACTTTATATTCTCTTTCAGGGTGCGTTTGATTTGCTAGAAAATGAAGGACATGACAGAACAACTCCAGTTGTCCGGTGTTTGATTTGTAAAACTGTTTCAGGTACAGGACAAATTGGAGGCAAAGGACAGGACAAAAACTGATATTTTTGTCCCTCACCAAACCACAACACAACTTTTTGTCTCACGTACAAGTTGTTTTAAATACCAAAATAGCATTTCGTCCCCCAAAAATTGTATAAAACAAAAAATTATTCAATGCCATAAACATTTGTCATGTGCTGTTCTGCCTTGTGTTGTGCTGTTATGTTTTGTACTGTTATGTCCAGTACTTACCGTTTTGCAAACCAAACGCACCCTCAATCTTCATGATCATACAAAATGATTTTTTTTGTTCTAGAATTCTGAATGGTTTAGTACCCGTATGTAGGTTACTACTACTTTTGACGTTTTAAGAATGGGGTAGTGCTTGGGTGACATAGAATTGGTGACATTGGCCAATCACAATGTCACAATCCTTGTAAGAGAGAGAGAAAAGCCACTTGTAACATTGTGTTTCACCAATGTCACCAATTCTATGTCACCCAAGTGCTACCCGAAAGAATGAGTGTCGCTATATATTACGAAAAGTTTACACAGGAATGGAAAGAAAAGTGAAGAGGCGGTTTTTAAGAAGAAAAAAAATACACACACAGACAATCATACTTTGACAGAAATCAATGGCTGTTGCTTAGTGATAATCTAGGAATCTTAACATGTTCGTGCATTTCGTTGTTACGTGTTTCGTAAGAATAAGCTTTATCCTTTAAGAATTTATTTATGTCTCTAATGTTTGTTTTTGACATAGGTTCCTCCCCTATTCTTGGATGTGCATTCAGACCATTTTGTACTAGATAGTAAGCTACTTCTGGTGCTCAAAGTATCCTCTGTTTTTTACCAGTCCTGATTCGATTTGCTTAATTTGAAATGCAAGTTGTTTTTTCTGACTTTTCATTTTTCTTTGTTTTAGTGTGTGCTGCACCAGGTTCAAAAACATTCCAATTGCTCGAGATTATACACCAATCCACAAAAGCAGGATCACTACCTGATGGAATGGTTTGTGTCATTTTACTTTTGTGCCATTTTTTATTGCTTTGATTGTCAATTGGTTTTGGACTCAATAGTTTGCTAAAGTTATTGGGTAAAAAAGCATCCTGCATTTGCAAAATTTGCTAACTAGTGTTTATTTTTTTATTTTTTTTTGTAATTAGGTTGTAGCAAATGATCTTGATGTCAAAAGATGTAATCTTCTCATCCACCAAACAAAAAGAATGTGCACAGCCAACCTAATTGTTACTAATCACGAAGCACAACATTTCCCGGGATGCCGATTAAAAGGGAATTATGACAGAATGGAGTTAGATCACAATATTCACCAACTGTTATTTGATCGTGTTCTGTGCGATGTCCCGTGTAGTGGAGATGGTACACTTCGTAAGGCACCTGATATGTGGCGGAAATGGTAGTTTCAATTTCTTCTCCAACTTTACTTTCTCTACAATCTATAATATTTTTTAAGACTTATTTTACTTTCTGCAGGAATTCAGGGTTAGGACAAGGGCTTCACAGCCTACAAGTTTTAATTGCTATGCGAGGTACTTTCTGAATATTTTACATATATTTTAGGGATTGTCATTGTTAGGCTTTTGTTTTCATTTCCTTATCTAGTGTTGTCACGGTGCTCAAAATTGTTGGCCTTTTCCAATTAGAAAATTGGTAATTGGCAATGAAGGTTGGCTCACCAATTTGACCTTTTGCTCAAGACATTTCGATGGCTTTGATTTTAATCCTGGCGTCTCCTGCTCGCAGGGGATACAAAATTTTATTGTAAATCCTTCTCGAGGTTGGGGGATACTGAGTTCTCTTTCCCCTGGAATGATAGCCTCCTCTCATCCTAAAAACTTTGTAATCATTTGAAAGAAAAGGATTGATAATAAGATGACGTAAGTCTAACCTGATAATAGGTTAAATTTTGTGCTTTTGTGCATGCTCATAAGTTGAACTAAACTAGATTTGTCATAGTTATCTAGCATGGGGAATTGGACATTTAGATATAGTCACAAAAAGTTCATGGAGACTTTAACTGAGTTATCCTTCTGTTTGAAATTTGTCACCTACCATTGAGTGAAAACCTTTTGTTCTTCCAGATTAATACTGCTCCTTATATGTTTTAAAGAGCGCGCACTTGTATAATGTTGAGCCTTTCAAGGAGTAGAGTGGCAGCTTCTCTATGTCATGTTTCTTATGTCTTCTGAAGCTGAAAAACATTATTTTGCAGCAAGGATTAACTTTGTTTTATGTTGCTTAAATATCTAGGTCTTTTATTGTCTTAAATGAATTTGTGAGAGTTATATTGCAGCAACCTCAACAACTATATTGATTATCTCAGGTTTATCTTTACTCAAAATTGGGGGAAGAATGGTTTATTCAACATGCTCAATGAATCCTATTGAAAATGAAGCTGTGGTTGCAGAGGTAATCTACTTTGAGTGCTCTATACTTTTGTGAGGTCCTGCTAGTTGCAGGCTTGACTCAGAAAAGTGCTTTGGTATACTAATTTTTTAGGCTTAATTGTACCATGTTCATAAAATTTATGGGTGAGCCTTACGTACACACTTAGAAAAAATTCAACACAGGGAGAAATAGGTAGATCTCCGGCCCAGTACATGAAAATCTAATAAGGAGCTTTGCTCAATTCCATTATTCTTTATCCCCTTTTTTACTGTTTTGCAGGTTTTGCGGAGATGCGGTGAGTCTGTCAAACTTGTTGACGTGTCTAGTGAGCTGCCACAACTTATTCGTCGGCCAGGTCTCAAGAGATGGAAGGTTTGTGTTTTCTGTGTTCGATTGAACATACTCTTTCATTTCACTCACCAATCCGAGTTTTGAATTTAATACATTCAATATTAAAAAAAACAAATATGCTATTTACCTATACATTCTAAAGTTTTAGTGCATTCATGGGTTTTCTGGAGATCATGTCCTTTAATATCATGCAATGATACAATCTGAAGGATTTCGAAGGAAAATAATGGGTGGTTGCTTTCTTAGTTTCCAATGTTTTTTTTAATGTAATTGGTGTTTCATATAGTGCAGTAGTTGTGGGTAAAATACCCTGGAGCCTGGTAGTTATGCCTCTTCTGATTTGACCTTTTGACTATTTTGCTGATTTGCATTTGTTTGGAATGTGTCTTGTTGTAAATAATTATAATCAAATTCTGACATTCAATCAGTTGGATGCCCATCAATATGCCTACATTAACACATTGATGGTTTAATAAGAAAATAGTTTAAATTATGAGCATAAAATACTTGTATTGATCCAACTTTACCTTGTAACCTCGCACCTGTTGGTTTTGCACTTGATTCAGCTTATGGCTTCAAACATAGAAGGGTCAAGCTTTTCTCATAGCAGTATGCTTTTGATTTTTTATTTTTCTTAAAGTTGTTTGATTTTGGAGGTGCAGGTATATGACAAGAGCAGTTGGTTTGTCTCTTCCAAAGATGTTCCCAAGTTTCGTAGAAGTGTGATTCTTTCCAGTATGTTTCCTTCTGGAAAAGGCTACCAGGATCTTGGTGATAGTAATTGTAATGTTGACATGGAAGACGACATTACTAGTGTGGAAAATGAAAAGGCTGAAGATGTTATCGAAGCACTAGAGAATCCTGTGATGGCGGAGTCTGCTGAGGAAGTTTCAGATTTTCCTCTGGAGCATTGCATGAGGATAATGCCTCATGATCAGAACACTGGAGCCTTCTTCATTGCTGTGCTGCAAAAAGTTTCTCCTCTGCCAGGTAGTCTCATATGTAATAACATCCTCTCTCTCTCTCTCTCTCTCTCTCTCTCTCTCTCTCTCTCTCTGTCTCTCTCCCCCCTCTCTCTTTCTGTTACTAAATAGTCAGGAAATTTTGGTTAACAAGGGAAATAATTCCAAGTTCGTATATATTCATTTTACCTGGACTTTTGCTCATAATAGGTTTTTTGTTTCCGTTCTTGCAGCTGTTCTGGAAAAACCTAGCAAACAAAGTCTTGAGGATGCACAAGCACTGCACATCAATTCATCTGAAACTACACTTGAAGAAGTCTTCAAAGCAGTTCCAGAGGAAACTGTGAATGATAATGTATGCAATACGGATGATTTGGAAGATAGTCCTCTAACACGTGAAGAACGGAATTCTGAGGAAACTGAAGAGCCGCATAATGCACAAAACACAGCAGAGAAGGTTCCAGGTAAAAGAAAGCTACAATATCAGGGCAAATGGAGAGGTGTTGACCCTGTTGTCTTTTTTAAAGATGAAGCAATTGTTAATAGTATAAAGAATTTTTATGGAATCGACGAGGGTTTTCCATTCAATGGTCACCTTGTTACACGAAACCTTGATAACAGTAATGCAAAAAGAATTTACTATGTCTCCAAGTCAGTCAAGGATATTGTTGCGTTGAACTTCTCAGTTGGTCAGCAACTGAAAATGACCTCGGTTGGCATGAAGATGTTTGTAAGTATACTTTATTCTCATTTTAGGGATATTGTTGTTCTTGTTAAGACTTTTTTTAATACATGATGGATTTATTTGTCACCCATTTTCCTGATTTGAATAAATAATAATTTATGTAGACGATAATAATTTCATGAGACATTCAGTCAGACTTTGAAGAATTTAATTAAATAGCAAAAGTGAAATGTATAAACTTTTTCACTGTTTAATATTAAAGAAGTCAAAATGATAATTATATCTTGTGGCCTCTATTAGAGTTAGATACCAGTACTCCATAGATCATTTAATGAATTTCAGTACTTGTTTTGTTGGCTCAAATTTTAACTGCATGTTGAATTTTATTGGAAATAAATTATAGTCAAGCATTCATATCTTATTTTTGACATATAATTTGTAAGGATTATGTGTAATAATATAATAACAAATTAATTTATTTAGAACTGCTTCACAAACCTAATTATTCTATGTGTCATTCTAGCACAACAACACAAATAGCATGCATGTTACAAGGTATTGACACAATGTACACTACTAAATTAGTTTCGTCGAGGAGTTTGTTAGATAAATCTATTATTATTTGAATGGCATGCCAGTCCATGACTGAGTGAGATATAAGTTTCGTTTGTTTTTTATTACTGCTTGTGAATAACTGAGTGAAATGTACTTTGCCCTTATCTTACAGGAAAGACAAACAGCACGAGAAGGTGGCTCTTCACCATGTGCTTTCCGGATATCATCCGAAGGATTGCCCCTTATTCTTCCATACATAACCAAGCAAATTATACAGGCATCTCCCGAGGACTTCAGGCGTCTTCTGCAGGACAAAGATGTAAAATATTCAGATTTTGCTGATGCCGAGTTTGGTGAAAAGGCTGCAAACTTATTGCCTGGTTGTTGCGTGGTTATTATGGGTAAAGGTATGTATCGGTGATGAAGAAGAAAAGGTTAATCTATACCCATCGACATTGACATATCTGTTAAGCGGCATTTTCCTTTTCTGCAGGGAATACAGTGGCAACAGAGTCCCTCAAAGTTGATGAGTCTACAATAGCCATCGGATGCTGGAGGGGTAGGGCAAGGTTGTCCGTGATGGTCTCTGCAATGGACTGCCAAGAATTGCTTGCAAGGCTTTTAATACGTCTCGGCACAGAAAATGGCTCTTCTGGGCAGGTGGACATATCCTCTAATGATGTTGGAGGTGAAGCACAGGCTGTACAGGAGTTGAACGATAAAAGTGATAATGATTTGAAAGCTGCTGTGAGTTAGAGAGGGACTGCTGATATTTAATACTCTGTTGTTACAGATATTTATGTTATTGCATTTTATGGAAATGGTGATTTTTTCCTTCACCCGTGAAAATTGAATGCGAAATTTATGTGAACCTTGCATTAGTTACTAAGACAGTCCCTGACTCCCTGGTTCTAAAGCTTCAATAGTACTCATTTGTATTAGTACTCATACTCTAAAGCTTCAATAGTCTGCATAAGTTGTTTTCTGAGAAATTTAACACTCTGTTGTAACATACTTATGCTATTGCATTTACATAAATGTTGATTTTTTCTTTTACCCATGAATGTTAAATGATAAAACTGTGAACCTCGGTCATTAGTTTCGAAGGCATACTTTTGAAAGTTTACATACTTTTTTTATGAGAGCCCCTTTTTGAGTTGAGAGGTTCTGTGCAAGAGATTAATCCCAGCTTATTAATGACATAAAACTGGTAGATTGTTGTCAAATTCGTAGATACTTTTGGGCACAGAGGAGGATGCATATATATGATTTGCTGATTAGTGTATTGTTGAGCTAATTTTGTGTAGCGTTATCAATTTCAGATAAAGACGTTTGTGGATTTTATAAAGCTAGTCATCTAATTCCATATCTCAGGGATTGCTATATGGCCTTATCTAACATATAGCCACATTTGGCTACGGGCACACCAGACATTTTCACACAACATTCTCAGTAACATCAATTCACTTGAGAAATTTATGAATCATGAATATTATATCGGCAATCTATATTATAACCTTCATTTGTTGTCCTTCACTCAGGAACTCAAACAAATTAAATTTTAAATGTACAAAAGGAAATTCGCCAAACCTTTCAAAATTTGGTAACAGGAACGTTGAACCGTAAGATATACTAAATTGAAACAATTTTTGAAAAAAAAAAAATTAGGACTGGCAACACATATTGCTCTTAGCAGGGATTTCCTGTGCAGGACCTGGGATAATAATTTTCTGGCCCAATAAAGATGCTGAGTTCCCATTTCCCTGACTTTCATCAGCAGCTAGGTTCTTCTTGTTGACAATGTTGTAGATTTCTGTCAAAACTGTCATAAAGGATGCTTCAACATTAGTTGCTTGCAATGCTGAGGTCTCTAAGAAAAATAAGCCTTCTTTCTCAGCAAACTCTTTTGCATCCTCTGTGGGCACATCGCGCTGGTTCTCAAGATCACTCTTGTTCCCTACAAGAATGATGACTATATTCTTGTCAGCATGGTTACGAAGTTCTTCTAGCCAGCGAGGTATATGATCAAAGGTCTGACGCTTTGTGATATCATAAACCAACATTGCACCTACAGCACCCCTGTAGTATGCACTTGTAACTGCTCTGTATCTGTACCATAAACCATTGAAATATTAGGGAAAATTGCAATTTGGCTTTTTAAATGTACATAGATCTACCATATTCTAACTAGTTATGTTATGACCTGATACAAGTTAACCAGAAGAAGAAAAAAAAGATTGTACAAAAAAAATACAAAATGGCTTGGTATTAGACTAGATGATGCCTCAAGCAGAAAGCTACTTGATCTAAAATGTGAAGTTCTGAACTGATAGAGCAAAACGGCTAATATTTTGAAGCCCCCTTCAAGTGTGAACCATTTGCCTAGAAATTGATCATGGAGCCACAGTCTTTGATGCTGTCATAAATATTTCCGTTATGTGTGTTGAATATGAAAAATGAGGTTTCTATTGTAGTTCGAATTGGAAATAGAATGTAATTTTATGTCCTCTCAAGTCCTACAAGTTTCAACATATATTCATTTCTCTATGATGTTGTAAACCGTGAATATCAAACATGCGTGTTGTTCAGAAATCTTTCATGTACTAATTATTATTCATGCCATGTAGCTTGAGAATGTAGAGTAAAGTTCGGACAGAAAAACAATATGCAGGGGAACATCAGCTTAATTGAAAGTCAACAACAGTTCCATATGAATAATTTATCAAATGGCATTAATTACAATTCCAGCAAAGTTGATCTATTCACAATATTTTATCACGATGACATAGACAATAGCTTCTGTGCAAATTTAAATCTAATGGGACTATATTTTTTTAATTCCTTTGAGTTTTACAATGCTGCATCATCTATTAAAAAACAAATAAATAAAGCATTAAAGCAAAGGATGACCAGTTATTGCCTCAATTTTATTCCATTGCAGTTTTAGTTTAAAAAAAAAAAAAAAAAACACAACCTGCACTGCAGTAGCTGCAACGCTGGCAATCACAACTTTAAAAATTAAAATCAATCAACTCTAGGCACAAATAACGATACATTCCCGAGAATTTAAGCATAAAAATTTGTATTGTTAGTAGTATAAGGTAGTACACTGCTCGCTCAACGCACTATATAAGAGAAAGTTAGACCAATAAAAGTTTTATTTTTTAAGATAAACCAATAAAAGTTTTTTCTTTTTTTATATAAAACCAATAATAGTTTATGTATCTAGTTCATCAACTTTTATTGATCTAATTTTCTCTTATAGTATACAGAACCGGAGGCAATACTAATTAAAATAAAAAAGCACGCTAAGGTTGCTTCTGTTTCTACGATATATTTTCACTTTATGAATTTGACTTTTTCTAATGTGTCCAAGTATGAGAAGTGTGTTTCTCATGATTAGATCAATAAGTTCCAATATATCTCATTTGATTAAATTGTGAATTTTATTGATCCAAGACGAAAACAAACTATGCAAGAACTAGCATATGAATTCCTTTAAAAAAGAAAGAACTAGCATATGAATATTATTGAAGAGAATTTTGTTCAATTCATTTTCCTTTTAGCCAAGCTCCAATTAAAATATTATTGAATCACATAATCAACTATGATTCAATATAACCAAAGTCCAATAATTGATCCTTATCTACGGTCAGATCGCGCAGATCAAGTATGCTATAAACAGATGTAATAACAGATTCAAGCAAAAGAGTATGCAAGTACACAGAACGTGTTAGTTAATAAGTTAGTTATAGAGAGAGAAGAGATAGTACCGTTCTTGACCAGCAGTATCCCAGATCTGAGCCTTAACAGTCTTATGATCGATGACCAAAGTCCTTGTCTGAAATTCAACTCCGATGGTGGACTTTGAGTCTAAACTGAACTCATTCCTAGAAAATCTAGCTAGTATCTGTGATTTTCCCACCGCTGAATCACCAATCAGAACCACCTTGAACACATAGTCTATCCTCTGGTTTGCATCTCCATAACCTCCTCCACTTGCCATGATCACTTCTCACAACGATGATAATAACTTTTCTCTTAGTTTTTTAGTGTTTCACTTTCTGGTTTCGTGTTTCTTTTGCTTCAAGGTTAAAACTAGTAAAGGAGGTAGAGGTAGATATTTATTTAAGAATAATAAATAATAGTTGGATTGATCTTATGATAGGTGAGAGAGACACTTTTCTGTAATTGGCTTTCTGATTAAATGACCATTATTTTATTTTCTGTTGTTATACCTTTTTGATTAAATGTTTTTTCTACGTATTTATTATAGTATATTGTTTCGGTGGATGAACATGCACGGAGGGTGGGTATGGAATCAACAGACAGGTGTTTTTACGCGCCAATAAGAAATGCCAAGCTGGCATCTGGCTTCTTGTTTAGTTTTTAGGGTGAAAAATAAATAAATATGGAAAGTGGCGCAAGAGTGTTGGGTGTTTCTAACCGAAGAAAAATGATTGTGGTGGGAGAGACATCATGTTCTCATCTTAATGATAAATTAACTAATATGATACAAAATTAATGAAGGTTTGTTTTGTTGATAAATGATTTACTAATCTACGAGGTTTTGAATTCAACTATATGAATATTCCATCCGTTCTAAAATGTAAGTAAAAATAAGTTAATATAAGTTGATGTATTTGATACAAATTTTGAATCAAAATATTAACTTTTGTTAATAAATTTTTGTTTATATTTTGGAACGGAATAAATATTTATTAAGCCTTGAGGCCTATCCTAGCCTCTCGAGTCCGTAAAAAATATGATTGTGATCGTCAACTCAAAAGTGTCTCTATGTTTTAGAAAAAGAAAAATGTCAATTTTGAAGTTGTGGTTAGAGGTGGAAATACATTAGATTGATCGATGATGTCTACAAACAAGCCTACTTTAGATCTAGGTTATGCCAAAATTCTTATTTTATTTTTGAATAAATCAGACTAAGGCTTTTAGAGGAAATATTACTTTAAAAATTGTGTGTTTTACTTTTTGAAAATTAAAATGGAGTTCTTTTCGATATAAAATTCGTCAAACCAAAATTGGTCTTTATTTCAGATAGACAAGTCGGATTTCCGGCCATAAAAAAAAAGGTCATTTATACCTTACATGTCTTACATGTCGCTTACTTAAGTAAACAAAAATAATTTTTTATAAAGTTATTCTTGTTATATTATATTTTACACTTTATGTTAAACATTTATATCTTCTTTTTTTTTACGATGAATACTTTCATTGGCTCAAGCGTATTAATTAACATTAATTTTTTACATTTAAATATCATGCTATAAAATACAATATAATTAGGAAAAATTACAATCACCTTCCCTAAAATTTAGTTAAATGTCACACACCTCCCCTCTAATTTCAAATATACAATAACATCCCCTCTGATTAACTCTGTTATATAATCCCTATTTTCGTTCTTGACATTGGGGTACTTCTTTTTGTTCAATATCCTTATTTTTAACATTTTATCAAATTACAAGTTAATAGTTGAAAACATGTTTTTTGTCCTGATTAATTATTGGGTGAGTATGTTTTAATTGAGGGATCACATATGAAAGTGACAGTGTGTAGAACAAGAAGAATAGATCACTCAGTTGATGAATTAATGTAATTGATCAGTATTGAAATTTAGAAGCACTAATTTGCCTATGGTGAATTACTACTAGGTGTTGTCGATATTTGTGTCGTTTAGAGACTTCAAGGAAGGTAAGTGCAATTTCTATGTAGAAATATGTTATTATTATATAAAGTTAAACTCTCGGAATATCATGTTCAAATCTTAAAATATAACGTTAATTAATTGACATATTAGTTTATTAGTCTATTTAAAAGCGTTGAATTACTTATTTAAAGATTTTAATATGAATTACGCATGTAAGTAGGTTTTCATACCATAGTTGACTTTCAAAAAGGTCAAGCTCAAACGGTAAAATAAGACTATGACAGGTAACCACGCATATTTAAAATTTGAACTTTTTGGTTACGTCAAATTCATACCTTGCAAAGTCTAGTTCGACTCAGCCTATTTCCAATCCTAGTCGTGACATGTTTATCTCGGGTGAATATGATTTTTTTTTATTGGCGATACTAGTACCGTTGACGATGTGCTTTTTCTCAAATTCAATTAAATTAAAACTAATCATAAAAAGTTAATTAAAATTGTAACATCGTGTAAGTCTATCCAAATTTCGGGCAAGACAAGAAAGGAACTCGCCCTTTGACACCACACCAAGGGATAAGAGCTGATTGCTGGCGATGACTTGGTGAAAGAAATCTATGAGAGAAGGTTCTCAAACCGGGTTCTGACCGAATAGAGCGCGGAGCAAACAAGTCTTTGAGTAAGTGGGTGTTAGGCGTAACGATTCTAAGGGCGAGATAAAGCTCGAAAGGAATGGATGGGCGTAGGATTAATAGTGAACGCAGACCCCCTTGCTTATAGATACGAGATCAATGACTTTAAAGACAGATGCCGAGATAAACCGTTAGACTTCTATATTATGTTGCAAAGAGAGATCGAAGACGAAGATTCTCTAACGCAGTACGGGCAATAAAAAGTTCATTAAGATTGTAACATCGTGTAAGTCTAACCAAATAAGAATGAGGAAAACAATTATATTTTCAACATTTACAAGGAAATGTTAACATTTACTCATTCTTTCAAAAAAAAAAAAAACATTTAGAGCCTGTTTGAAATAGTTTTTGTTTTCAGTTTTTTAAATATATAAGCCCTCTTCTCGCAATAGTTAGCCTTTTACATGTTTTAGTTTTAGTCCTCAAAACTAAAAAATTCAAAACAGTTTCCAAAACTGTAAATTTTTAAAATAGTTTAACAAAAAAGTTTTTAATTTTCAAGTTTTTGAAAACTAAAAAAGAGTCTTTGGAAAGTGTTTCAAACAGCTTGCATATATGGTGTATGCACAAAATAAAAATGGATAAAAGTTGTATGTTTGCGTTGGAGATCTATATGTTGCATTCACCACATCTCATAATTTACTATGTTTCTCAATGATTCCAACCATGTTCGCTTGAAACATGGTTCTAGTTGATATATCTTAAGCATGACTATGTTGATAAGAATATTGCATATTATCGAAGTTTGAACCCTGAACACCCCGTTTCTCCACAATTTATATTCAAATTCAAACCCGATAACAGAATAATTTCTTTTATTTTTGGGTGAAGAGATAAATAAATTTACTTCCCTCAAAAAAAAAAAATTACTGTTTCTTGAAAGATAAATACATTTACTGTTAAAATAATAAAAAAACGGAGAGGCTGGTGTTAAAAAGAGTAGAAAAGAAGGTTCATTACATTAACCTAATTCACATCACAATAGAATTTGGTTGCGTGGAATCGAAAGGAAAGATGGATGAGGAAGAGCATGAGGTTTACGGAGGTGAAATCCCAGACGTGGCTGAGATGGAAGGAGACGTCGACATGTCCGCCGCCGACGATGAAGCCGGTGGTATGAAGGAGCTCGACGAGATGAGGCGCCGCTTGAAGGAAATGGAAGAAGAAGCCGCTGCTCTTCGTGAAATGCATGCCAAGGTCGAGAAGGAAATTGGCTCCGTTCAAGGTTTTCATTATAATTCTCTCTAATTCTAATTCTTCATTTTATTGATCTAATCACCTTTCGTTAATCACACATTAAAACCTTAATTAAATCAACTCGAATTGCATGCAATCATCTTCCTCACTATATAATCTACTGTTTCAGCATTTAACTTTTACCATGATTATCGCGGTGATTAACACATCACAATTCGAAACATTCAATTTGCACTTAAGCTTATATTTTGTGATTGTCGATGAAATTGTAATTAGAGATAGCTTGATTAACGATTGAAAACCTAGCTTCAAAATTATATTTCTGGTGAATACATCATACAAAGTAAATTAAAGTTTAATGATACTTTTGTTGTCTCTTTGTAACATTTTGATTGGGATTCTTGTGTAGATCCTGCTTCTGTAGCTGCTTCTCAGGAAAACAAGGAGGAGGCAGATGCTAGGTCTGTTTTTGTCGGCAATGTATGTATCTCTCTATCTCTTATTTTTTATTGTTTTTCAATTGGAACCATGGTTCCTCCTTTACGTGCATGTTTGCATCCTATTGTTTAGTTGGATATGAAAATCTAATTTTATTTACCTAATCAACGTAAAGGACAAGGCCTGATTTAGTTATTACGAACTAATTTAGTAGTCTTGGATACAGCAAAAGTAAATACATAATGCTCATCATAAAAAAATTAAAATCAAAAGGGCGGCAGTTGGACAAGTTAAATGATTAAAATCCTAATCACTCTACACGTATGTACTTTTGTCGGGATTAAATTTATACGAAGAATATATAAATCGATGAAATAGACAGAGTAGGCAATGGATTTTGAGCCTCGCTTCCAACTTGTTCTTTTTTGTGCTCCACCAGTTGCATTTACTGTAAAGTTTGTCGCAGCGTTACCTTGGTTCTTTATGTTCAAGTAAATGTTCGTGTTAGACCAAATGAATGCCACATAAGCCCATCTCTTAACTCCATTATGTGGACTCGGTTTCCGATGATGACATCTGACAGCTTAGCTTCTAAAGCCATTATTTAGCCATTTCCCCCTCTTAGACCGGGCCTTGGTTTCAGCCCATTTATTCGATGTTCTGTCTGTCAAACCAGGAGTCACTGAAACTGCTTTCTTTTAATAACGGTACATAGTACAGTTATCGATCCCAACTGACATCAAAGCTGCTATAGAGAGATCAATGTTGTCAATCATGGATCGCAAAAAACAGTGGTTTGTTCAAATCCGTCTATGCTATAGCTGCTATTTGATACCATTTTGTAATAAATAGCGTATCGTGGAACAGTAACGATTTGTTCCAATTCCACTACGCTGTAGTGCTGGTGGAGATGCTCGTTGACAACACCGAGCGAGATGACTGCTAAATATTTTATACTGCAGTATACGGAGGTGTAAATGCTCAGCAATTAGAAAATGACCTCACTTTAAAGGTACTCATAATCATTAATCGAAAGATAGTATTAGAAGAAACGCACAATTTAATAACAATAAAAGTCACAGATCATAAAGGGGGAAAATTCAGAATTGGCGCCACTTTATAATTAAAAATTGAAAGGCGTCTTTGAAAAGTAGGCGAACATGTTGAGACCTATCTGAAAACAAAAAACAACCCAACCATGTGTCTATAGGTGAACATGTTGGACCCATTTATTCAATGTTCTTTCTGTCAAACCAGGGGTCGCGGAAACTGCATTTTTTCTTCTTCTAATAATTGTACACAGTACAGTTATCAAACCCAGCTGATCTCAAAGCTGCTATTGCTGGATGACTGCTAAATATTTATCCTGTGGAGTGCAGAGGTATAAATGCTCAGAAATTAAAGATTACCTTAATTTAAACTTTAAAGACAATTATAATTATTAATTGTAAGTTTGGATTAATCTAAACAAATAAGCGAATAACAAGAAAGTCAAGGACCATAAAGGGGAAATAATCAGAATAGCCGCTTCAAAATTGAAAATTGAAAGACTTCTTTGAAAAATAGACGAACATGTTGAGACCTCTCTGAAAACAAAAATCAACGCAACCATTTATCTATAAGCATGACACAACTAAACAAAAATGAGAAATAGAACAGATTACAGCTAGAAAAAAATGACAGAGACCAAATGACAGTTGTGTTCTGATGCGTGAAATAAGGATTGGCTGGAAACAATGTCAGAATGTTGCGAGTTTTCTGGAAATGCTGTAAGAGAGTTGGTTTGGAGTCTACAAAGAAACGTCCTGTTGATCAATATACTCAACCAATATTGTACCCATGTGATTTTGCAATTCTTGAAAAATATAACCCTTTTCCTTGTTCCACGTAATTATTCTATTCTGGTTAATCAAGAACTTGATACTCTCAAGTGTGTCCAAGAGTCTGTATAACTTCAGTGACACATTTAAAGTTTTATATATTCTTTATTAACTGCTCTGTGTAAAATGGGAAATGCCATATCCTACGAAAGTGAATTCACGGGAAATACGAATTACACTATGATGGTGTGTTTTCCTCCAAAATGCTACCTTTTTGTTTTATTTTTATATTAAAATAATGTTTGAGATAATCACCTTAAGGGCATATCTTGGTTTTCGTTTTTTGTTGTTTCGTGGTGAATAGCACCGCTGGTGTAAAATACTTTAATACAGATTAGTTACTAGTTCAAATTAGTTCACACACCCTATTGGGATAAATGCTTTTCAAGAAGCATTTGTAACTATTCGTTTAGGGAACATTAGGAATTTGAGGCCTTTATTGGCTGTGAGTGGAGAGAATGACACCTTTTTTCTCAAATCAGACTTGTTTCATTGGATTTCAGGCTGAGCTGCATAGGTTCATTTTGTATTGCTTTCTTTTATTATAATTTATATTCAAAACTGTACACTTTTTTTGTTTGGAGTGATTACTGACAATCTTCAGAGACAGGGTTTGACATATGTCTCACTATGATCGCAGGGTCGTTGTTATTACACATGTCCTATAATTAGCGCTGGATGTTAACATTGTATTTTGTGGGTGGGCCGTTGGTGTTTTTAGGCTCATAGTAGAGGGGAAAGGAATGTATGCTGTTCTTATGAAATTTAGTAAGTTATCACACGGAGGAATAGAAAATAGAAAAGATTGAGAAGAAAAACTTTTAAGTATATGAAAAGAAATGTGAAAAAAAAAATACAAAAAAGAAAAATAGAATGAAGTTGAAAAAAGAAAAGAAAAAAAAAAGAGAGAGAAGAAAAGAAAAGAAAAGAAAGAAATGAGAAAAGAAAAAGGAAAAATAAAGAACATTTTGAGGAAACTGTGAATGGCATCTCTCATGAGCATGGCAGAAACTAGTACAGCTGAAGGTAGTATATGTTAAAGATGATTCAACTTCACAACTGGAGGAGACAGCTTGTGGTTCTTTTGGAAGAATTTTCTGTAAGTTTTGCGCATGTATCTTAGTCATAGAGAGTCCTTTTGTTGACTGCAACTAGGTCAGTGGTGCCTCTACTGTGTCATTTGCCCAACGTGCCAAAGGGTGTGCAGCTGTTGTTTCCCTTTGGTCTTTATCTCATAATTGTCTTATGAATTAGGCTTCCTGATATTTTTTTGTTGAGGCTTTTTCCCTTTTCTAAAATATCTTAAAAAATTGTTTTTACAACATCAGTTTTAATTCTAACCAACTGATTTCATTATCTATTCATTACACGCTGCCTTCATAAAGTTGGTACAATTTAGGTCGTGCAATCTTCCTCATTCTTTAGGTGACTTGTAGACCTGATAAGGTTGGTGCTGTTGTGAATTACTACTATGAGGAGGACAATAAATAGTAGTATGTGTGAGAAGGCCTGTGGAGTTTGAGAAAAGCCTGTAAAATGTACAATGAAGGCTGTTATAGGAAAACTTCTTTTTATGGAGTTGGCTTGATTTGGTTTTATTGTTGGTGGCTTGTGGAGTCAGAATTGATACAATAAATAATTGTTCTAATGTTTGAAGAGTTGGGAAATAAAGATTCTTGTTGTCATTGTAGTTAAAAGTAATAGCTTTGCATGAATTTTACAGTTCAAAAAGGGTGACTTCACAATGACTTTGCAGGGTAGACAATGTTAGTTCTGATATATTCAGTGATCTGTCTACCATTTTTTTTTCAATATATTCCGTATTAAAAAGATCATAAATGTGCAAATAGTTTTCAATTTTACACTTTTATATTGCATTTCTCAAAAGGTTGCAAATGAAGATATAGATGATAAGGTTCAATTCAGTAAGATTGTTTTTTTTTTTTTTTGTTAAAAAAATAAGATATAGTTGATAAAATAGTTTTACCGAGACACGAGTCTTGCATATATATATGTGATCTTTAATAGTGTGATTATGGAGTGTAGTTTTTGTATGATAAATGAATCGGGTTTTAGCTCATCTGGATTAACATTTTATACAACTAACTTTTGCATCAAAATCCCTTGAAATTCATGGGTCTTCAGGTTGATTATGCATGCACACCAGAGGAAGTGCAGCAACACTTTCAGTCATGTGGTACAGTGAACAGGGTCACTATCCTGACAGACAAGTTTGGTCAGCCTAAAGGTTTTGCTTATGTGGAATTTGTTGAAACTGAAGCTGTTCAGGAGGCTCTCCTGTTATCTGAATCTGAATTGCATGGCCGTCAATTGAAAGTAAGTTTTTTTTTTTTAAAATTTATGTCAACCTTGAGTTTGAATTAGCCATGAGCTCGTCCAGTGAATTTGTAGTTTTTGATGATATGAATGTTATGTTTCCAGGTTCTGCCTAAGAGGACCAATGTTCCTGGAATGAAACAATATCGTCCTAGGCGATTCAATCCTTACATGGCATATGGCTTCAGGAGGCCTTATGCTCCTCCTTACATGTACTCCCCTTATGGATACGGGTACGCAGCATGCCTCATTTAATTTTCTGTATGCTATGCACAATTGTTATTTTTTACTGTTTTTGACCAAAGCTCAATTGTTATTTATAATTGACTTATTGTGGTATCTTCTGTTTTTTTGTCAAACTGCAGGAAGGCTCCAAGGTACAGAAGGCCAAATCGTTACATGCCATACTATTAGATTTTCATATGGAATGGTGTTCAAGATTTGATGATAGTGTGACCTGGAATAGTAATATTTAAATCTGGGAAGCATTTAGCTATACTAGTCTTCATCAGCATAATATACAATGTGATCAAGAACGGTTGTTGTCCATCTGTCCTGGGATGTTATTGGTCTCGTACTTTTCTTGCTCAGTTTCTGGAAGATAGTTTATTATTGCCTTTGAATTTTATGTTAGTGACCATATACTACAGCAAGGTCAGTTTTTACTGTATACTGACCAAAGATATATGCTGCAGTAAATTCATCCGGCCTCTTTAACTGTTCGGTGATCCCAAAACTTGATTATATGGTTGATGAAATTTATATCATTGGATCAGATTTAAAATGGAGTGTTTTGACTTGTGATGCATGGCATATTAGTCTTTGCTCTTTAGATAATTTTATTCTTTATTTACACCTGCCCATATTCCCTTCATTCAAGCAGGAGAGATGAGATATGGTTGTTAATTAGAACTGGCCAGTTGATTTGATGGAGCCCCCTCCCCTGGTGTGGAAATCTCCACTCCCGGGTTATCTTCATTGAAGACACTTCAGTCGAAGGCTTTTAGTCACGGTGCAATCTCTAGGGCTGTCTTGTTATAAAGGGGAAGACCTATCGAGTTCTAGGGTTGCGGTCTAGCTAGCCAATTTTTTGTTGGATGACTAATATTAGATGTTATTTTTGTTAGTCATAGGAGTTGATCCCACACATTTCACTCAAATCTTGCCTAATACCACCTTGTCATCTTAACATTTTTTTTAACATAGCCAATTTGATCATCAGTCTAATTTTGGGGAGTGTTGTTGGAGGGCTGAGCATCATGTATTGTTACAGATGCTCGCTCAATAATTGTGTAATCCTTGTTTGGTGCCAACTATGGCACAAGTGACCTTTGACCTACTCATGTGTTTTGCCTTTGTTTGCATCCTTTATCTGGGTTGATCCATTATCCTTCCTGTTTCAAAATAACTGAATTTTTTTAGAGCACCTTTTCTTTGTGTTGCATTATTACTTAAGATATATCTCCTTAATTTAGTCTTCTTGCCTAAAACTAGTGTTGGTGATACTAAAAAATGACTAGTGGTTGATAAGTCGAGGTTTGATACATTGTTAATAGTCGATGCCTATCGCTTATCTTTGGGTATTGTTTTGTTTAAAGGAAGGCTTCAGTGGGTATTTTAACTCGAAATCTTTATTCGTGGGTGCCGATGTATCCTACTAGACCTACTTCCTAGTAGTGGATGAATGAAAATAGTCAAACGTCCTTTGATCATTGTGGGGTTTTGTTAGGAACTCAATAGATTGAATGAAAACAATGATTTTTTTAGGAGATAATAGGAGTGGAATCTCTCGTCCAATGATTTTCCCTTCATTATGATACTCAACGAATCAAACTACTTTTGTATCTCCTATTTATACACAAACTCTCTAACTAATCAATCATCTACACAACTAACTCCACGAAAGTTACAAGCACAAAGTTAAATACACAAACATAAGAACACTGCTGAACATTACTAGTTTAAAAGACAAACATAAGAACACTGCTTGAACATTACTTATAGCTACGGTAAAGTGGATGATTCCTTCCAATTTTAGGCAGTAATGTCTGGACTACTCAACTCTTGATGTACTCTACCACTACTACTTATTTGCCTACTCTCTTCCACCATCCCCATACATTCACTGTTCATAAAAAAATCTCCATAGATTCACTACAATTTGTTTTACTGATTTGTGTGCTCAAAACATTGGTGGTATTCTCCGAACTTCTTCCTTGCTGTTAGGTGCTTGGTCTCAGGTTATTAAGCGCAAAATTAAAATCGAGTTTAGATGGGAGAGATTGCTTGTTAAGGCTCTCTCGAAACTTCCATTGTTGAAATGCTTCTGAGCTGAATAATAGGTTATTCCTATCCATTCTTGATCATTTTATGCAAACCTTTCTTTTTCTTGACCTTTACATCAAACCAAGACACGGTTTGGTTGGACTGCAATGGTTTTTATCTCCATAATGAACTTTTTAAGGAGGCGATCATCATCTCCCCCTAACTCAAGTTTGGTAATTGTTGAGTTATTTCTACATTTCCATTTTCAACTTCCACCTTTATCACATCTAGTCATCTACCCTTTGATTATCTACTTTTTCTATCTCTTTTTAACATTCTTTTTTTGTCTCTTGAATTTCCAGCAATGTTTTGAATATGTTTCGTCCATTCTGATGTTAAATATTCCCTCCGGTCACTGTTATAAGTTTTGCTTATAATAGTGACCAGAGGGAGTATGTTTCTTTTCTTTCCTCAATCTTTCCTTGATCTTCAAAATATCATTTTCACCTGTCTTCTTGCTCACAATGAAAATAAATTTTTATTTCCTCTAAACAATCATACAAATATTTTTTTTTGAAGAAATCGTACAAATATTTTGAATAATAGTCTCACTAAATTATTTTTTTGAAGAAAAAAACTTTTGTAATCATTAATTACATAAGTACTAATATACTCTATTCATTTCATATTATAATATATAAGTCGTTTTAGTAAACAATATTGTTTTATTTTATATGTTAATATCAAGAAGACAGAAACTAGTGTAAGACAAACAGTAATGTGTGGTACTGTGTACGTCTTTCTGTTTTTTCATTAGATGGTATATCTATTTTATCACAATTGATTGTAATTTATTTCAAATATTATACCACAATCAAATAATTTTGGTAAATATTCTACCGAAAAATAAGCAAATAAGCTCAAAATTGGTTTTTTTTTTTTTTTTTTTGTAGTGCCTGATATTCTTCCTATTAGTTGAATTGTTCGTGTTTTAGTAAGATTTAATTGATTTTTTAATTAAAATTTTAAATAATATTTATAAAAATAATAAATTTGTAAATGCAATAGTTTAAATAAACTTTTGAGTCCTTAGACCCCTTATGCTAGTGGTAGGAAAAAATAGGGGTAAAATATGTTTTCGATCCTTATAAATATGTCAACTTTTCGTTTTAATCATTTTAAAAAAAATTCCAACTTTTAATCTCCCAAAAGTTTTCCATATATATAATGATGTGTTATCACATCAATTAGTAAATATGATAACTTATGTGTTTTTTATATTTATTAATTGATATGACAACACATTAATTATACATTGACAGAATATACTAATTAAATTATTTTGTCTAGATACAATTTTGTAGTTTTTCTTCCTAATTTTTGTGTCGTTTTAGCGCTTGTGGCTTTTGACAGTTTGTAATTATTTTGTTCTTCTCAAAGCATTTTTGGCACTTTTTATGCTGAAGTGTCTTGTTTTGGTTTTATTATATATCTTTTTTGGCCTTGGTCTTTTCAAAGGAAAAAAAAAAAATGTCTCCTGAATACATAAGTTAGCATTTACAGTAGAAAAAAAAAATAGATTGTTATATTTATGGTGAAAACTATAAATTACCTATGTAAAATTAAAATACTTCAAGTAAGTTCCAAACTTATCTCTCTATTTCTTTTTTTCCTCATTACATTGTAACACTAAAAAAAAAAAAAACTTCAATTAAATAAAGGCTTAATTGCACTTTTGGACCCCTATCTTTTCAAAAGTTGAGGTTTTGGACCCTTAACTAATTTAAATACAAAACAGCCCCCTATGTTTTGATTCTTTGGCAGTTTTGGACCCCCAAGGCAAAAAAAAATAAAAAAATTGACACGCCGTGTCAATTTTTGATGGTACCAAGTGCAATTAAGCCTTAAATAAACTCTTAAACATGGTACCGTTTAATTTGGGAAAGGAGAGTTCTTTCCCACCATGGGAAAGTTGATCATATTCATTAGATTAAATGAGGAACATATTCCTATGATACTCTCTCAACCACTAGATTATTTTTTTATACTATCTTTCACACTCTCTCTTTCATGTCCCCACACACCCATACCACCACCACTAAATCGCAAATTCAACAACCACTTTGACCACCACTGCACCACCACACACCACCATGGTTGCTGTCGGAAAACTTGTTAGCGTACGATTTTTAAAATAGGAAGACCAAAACATCATTTTTCTTTTTAAATAGAAAGACCAAAAATGCATTTAAACCTTACTTTTTTAACATTTTTTCTTTTCTTTTCTTTTTTATGCTTCCAGAAACCCATTTGTTTTTTTATTTAAAAAAAAAAACAGAAGAAAAATAATATAATTCAAAATTATATAATACAATCATTTTTTACCAGGAGAGAAACGGATTAATTGGATAAAAAAAAAAAAAACACGATCACAAACAGGTATAGTTTATGCGATGGTGGTTGGAATTCGAACAACAAGATAATTATGCATCCCTCTAAAAAAATATAATATTGCATCGTTAGGTTAATTTAGATTCTTTATAGGAAAATTTGCAGGTACCCTTGAGTTTTGATTAAAATGATGGTGCCATTTAATTTGAGAAATGAGAGTTCTTTCCGGCAGCAACCATGGTGGTGTGCGGTGGTGCAGTGGTGGTCAAGGTGGTTGTTGAATTTGTGATTTAGTGGTGGTGGTATGGGTGTGTGGGGACATGAAAGAGAGAGTGTGAAAGATAGTATAAAAAAATAATCCATTTAATCTAATAAACATGATCAACTTCCCATAGTGTAAAAAAACTCTCCTTTCCCAAATTAATTGGGATCGCAGTTAAAGTTTTGATGGTACCAACTATCATATTATGAGTGATATGAATTCACCCAAACAGAAGCCTGAATGAAACCATGGTCAAACAAAGCTGAAAATCGTATCTTAATGATATCGAAACTCCAGTAATGTTCTTTCTTCTACTTCTACCAAAATAATCACACTTTCAAATTCAAACCAACAATGTTACTCACTTGTAATCATCACCATCACTATCACCCTTTCCCACATTCTTCTTCTTTTTCTTCAGCTACCCCTTCACTCTTCACGATCATCCCCTCACGCCCCCTTCATCTCAACACTCCAATCCTCAACCTCAAACCACTTTCCACACCCCACCGTTTCACTTCCTACACCGTCCACACCAACTCCTTCCCCCGCCGATCTCAACTTTCCGTCGTCGATTCAAATTTCGATTCCTTCCTTTCCTTCCTCGAACTCTCCGCCCTTCTCTCTTCCCTCGTCGTATCCGCCGCCGTTGCCGTGACTGCAATTTGGAAGAAGGGGTTATATCTTGCAATCGGTAACAGAGTTGCTCCGTGGAGTTTGTTGTTGTTGGTGGTTGGTGTTTTAACTGGTGCGCTGATTAGGAGAAGGAAATGGAGAGAGACGGTGTTGAACGGTGTTGTTTCTGTTTCGGAGGTGGATTTTTTGCAGAGGATTGAGAAATTGGAGGAGGATTTGAAGAGTAATGCGACGGTTGTTAGGGTTTTGTCTAGGCAGCTTGAGAAATTGGGGATTAGGTTTCGTGTTACCAGGAAAGGTTTGAAGGAACCTATAACTGAGGTAATCACTACACTACTCCTTTTGTGATTTATGATTTCTTAATGTGCGTAAGATGAATTGTTGAGTAAAAAGAGATAAAAGTGATTCTAGAATCATAAAGTTTATCATGAGATGTAAAGTATTCTCAAGTAGAATTTATTTTTCCTCTTGAATAGATTCCAACTTGAATCTTGAATTTGAAGTTTTTGTCTTTATAACAGATTTTTAGCTTTCAATTTATTGTTCAACTCACTTTTAGGTAAATTTATCCAAACATAAGTCACTTTACTTTCGATTCACTTTTAATGGAAGTATCCATTTTCGTCACTGAAGAATCAAACACACATTTAGTATAGCTTTAACCAATGGAAAAGACCTAGTGAATTTTAGATAGAATAGGTTCAAGAGCAGAATAGGTTCAAGAGCAATGTAAGGACTAAGGATCATAGATGTAATGCACGATTCCGTAATGACAAGTTCAAGTAATCAAAATGTTCACAACTGTGTTTTTGAAAGTATTGTGAATATGTGCTGAGCGTTTGTTGGATTATTTGTTAGTATTTGTCAAAAGTGGTAATTTAGCACTTATAGTAATAGTCCAAACTGCTTGTTGATAAGATGTAAGTAATAATAACACAATAACTCAAATATTCTAGCAATGTCAGGTTGCTAACAAAATTAAGGTTCATAACCAATCTTGGCAATTCTACAGAATAAAATGAATAAAAAAATTACCTAAATAACCTAGATTTGAATCCAGAAGTAGTTAGGTGAATTAGAAAAGATAAATAATTCCAAGTGTGTATTCATGGGTTCATCATCAAATTCAATTCCATGGTTGTAGACTACAACTTGTAGTCAAGTACCAACTTTCCTAAAAACATAAGCTTATAGATAGAGAAGCTCACGAAAGAAGGATTTTATGCCTCTAAACTAATCTCTGATATGAGTAGATTGGAGCTTGAAACGCTAATGCACGGTTTTCAATCTTGGATAGCTGGCACAGAAAGACTAACCTCAAACTACTATAGAGAATAGAGTCTGGCACTTTATTGACGATCATAGATACACGTGAAAAGTTCTATGCAAGACATACATAAATGCTAAAAATGAAAGACAGTGTGAGAAACTCGTAGCCTTAAGCTACAAACACTAGTAAAAAATGACAGAAATCATGAAATAATAAACAGAAGACTCAGAACACAGCGGAGAAAAAAACCTGAACGTGGAATCTGAGCGAAAGATATGTGTCGTGTAAGAATGCTGAAAAGAAAACACGTGTAGATAGTGAACAGAACAAAGCACGTGAATAGAACAGAGCGACGAGCTTGCGAGAAAATGCAGGTTTTGGATGGAAATAACATTGGAAAACAGTGTATCTTTGGATAAAGATATGTGGTTTCAAGAAGAAAGGTCAGAAAACAATGAAACTGGGGACAAAGTGTTTTGCCCCCGTTTCATGAAAGCAGCCACTACAACTGTGAATCTCCCTAAAAATGGAAACAATCTGGTTGCAGGAGCATGAAGCAAAAACTCTCCAAGATGTAGAACTTTACTGTGGCGTCCTCTGAGGAATTCATATTACTGGAATTAATATTTGTTCATAAAAAAAGTAAGATTTACAGAACACCAAGTAATTATTACTTAGTTCTTCCACAAAAAAAAGTAATTATTACTTGGTGCTTGCTTATTAACATTTTGAGTGACAGGTTGAAGGTTTATATATTGTATAAATTTAATGAATAGAAAAAATATTACAAAAATGATATCTAATTATTTTTTCATTTCTTGAATGAAGACTGCATCTCTGGCACAGAAGAATTCTGAGGCCGCAAGAGCATTAGCCCTGCAATCAGACATTTTGGAGAAGGAGCTGGGTGAAGTTCAAAAGGTTTTGCTAGCAATGCAGGTAATTAGCCCTTCAATGTTACTTAAACGCTGCTCTTTAACATGCACTCTTTAGAAATCAAATGACAATAGTTTGTAGTGAACTTTAAAGGTTAAAATTATTGTGTGGCTGTAGTATTCTATTTAAACACTTTAGCTCTCATGTGCTGTAGAGATTTTATTTTGATCCGTTGACAGTATTACTCACCCACCTATGCACACCCACACACAATACAATGATGTGACATAATATTATATTCTGAAATAAAATGTTTATCATACTATGAATCTAGTATTATAGTTTAAACCCATACGTCAGACTACAGATTTTATATTCTCTTGAACATTTTATTTTCTAAAATATTGTCATGGCTTTTGCTCATCGAGTTTGAGTTGTCTTGCTGGTGTTTGATCATTCATGTAGGAACAACAGCAAAAACAACTTGATCTCATTCTTGCAATTGCAAAGGCAGGTAATCTATGGGAAAGCAAGCGTGAAACTAGTGAAGAACACGGTACAATAGAAATGTCTAACACAGCTGCGAATCTCAATGTGGTAAATCAGGAGGTCCGCCAAATTTGAAGCTTGGGTTAAACTAAGGAAAACCATCAAATTACAGAGGGATGAATCTCAGTGTTACATTCTTTGTTTTTTGATGTGTACACTGAAACTGAACCATCCATCTGCACACAAAGTCAAAGTAGCCAGAATTTTCTTGGCACATAAATAATGATTACACATTTACTAAGGGCGGCTCTAGTTTCCCGTGGATACAGATGGGAAAAATTTACTCAACGAGTCAATTCAAAGAGGGGATAATTGTTCGAACTCTCTCTGGTTCTGTGGTAAATTTTGGGAATGTATTGTTGGTTCTTTGTGTTTGTCCGTGTACTTTCATTTCAGGTTTACAAGGTAACTCATCATCAATTTGTCACAGTTCACGTCTTTCCGTTAGTTTTGCTGTAACAAAAACAGATGAATATACATTGGTGTGGAACATATTTTGGTCAGTAACTGAGCTATTTGGGTCAAGTTCGTTTTGTATCAGATAGGATTGAATTCACGGTGGTGGTTTGTTTTCACAATTACCCTTGACTGAAAGTGTATTTCGGTCGTTGGTTAGATAATATTAAATGGGATCGAACCATTTTTTCAAAAATACCGTGGACCAAAAGAGTACTTCCGGCTGTTGTTTATACACAATATTAGACTCTAAACTATTTCAGATGCACTAATCTGGACTTGGAAATACATCAGAGGTTTACATCTGGATGCTGTGTATTTCTTTTATTTTTGGGTACTTTCAAATTTACAGATTAAATAAAATTGAGGATTGTTACATCATTATAACTTTATCATTTTTGTTGCCTGGCAGCCCAGTTTAAACATTATCAAAAAACATTAAGATGTAAATCAACGACATACACCCACTTAATTTTAACAACAAAAAAAAAAATCGTTACTATCCAAATCAATTTAAAATATAAGGGTAGTTTTGTAAGTTGATTTATTTTGATTTTCACTTATTTCTTTGTGATCAAGATTGCAATGAGTTCAGGGAAAAATATAAGTGAAGATTGTTGTGAGTTGATATAAATATAAATAAATAGATGCGTTTATATCTTGAACAAAAATGCTTTTAGAATACAAGATTGATTAGTAAAATTGGCTAATCTATTCTATACTAAAATTGTTTAAAAGTGAAAATGATTCAACTGCAGGTAAAATGCATACATCGTTCAACTCTTTCTTTTTTTGACCAACATCGTTCAGCTCTTAAATTAGTACTTCCAGTAAATGAAGACAATAATATTACAAATATAATTTACTGTCTCTACTAAAATACCAACATCGTCAAACTTTTCAGTAGCAAACTGAAATGGCGATACACCAGTTTTCCAGCATTACCAAGCAAGCTTGCAGCTCAAGACAAAGAAAACCACCAAGTCGCTGGAATATTGGGACGGCGAAACAAAGTGATTTCCAAACTCTTTCATCATTACTAGGCTATCAATCAACGACATAATTAGGAGCCACAGCCAAAGTTCTATCATTTCTAGCTGCAGACTCAGATTGTTCTGCACCAGCAGCTTCTGATGCTGCTTGCCTGCCATCATCTATCACGATCAAATGCCCCTCTCTTCGAATTAAAATCTACAGTAAAATGTTTCATATAGTTAACATGCCTGCCAGTAAATATACTAATTTCTTTGAAGGGTGTATAAAACAAGTGCATACCTCTATAATTGCTTTAATTTGGGAAATTTCAACTTTCGCCTCCTCCACGGAACTGTAATTATTTTTCTCATTTTGCTGGTCTACATACCATTTAATCAAATCCCGTTGCTTCATCCCAGCTAAGCCACTTCCTGCAATAGATAAACCCACAGAAAATTCAACTTTCAATATGATCACATGGAGTTTGGACACTTTGTAATATCACCGACATTGTTTTATATAAATAAATCTCAAAGGTGCGCCAGACAAAGGGTATCCAGATGTTCAGAACCTGAATAAATTTTAGAATTTAAATTTTTCACAACAATGTATAGTGATCAAAACTTTGATGTATAACAATGTTGAGATATTCTATAACAACAAAGTTTCAAGTAAAAACCTTCTTGCATTACGGTCTCCTCGTGCTGTCTAAGACGCATGACAAGGGCCTTGGTAATCCTTTGAAAGTATTCATCAGTTACAGTAGATTTTTTTCTTTGGGAGTTAGATCCATCGGCTGGTTTTTCTGCAAGTCAATTAAACCAATGAAATAATTAAATTTTATCGCATAGATGATTGCAAGGTAAAATGGGTAGGAGACAACTCACCATTGGTTCCAGCAGCTTCCTGAGTGGTAGAGTTTCCCACTTGACCATCAGCATCATTATTATCATTCCCATCGCCACTACCTGCTTCTTCGTCCATATCTTGATCTTGAAACTCAGATAAATCAATCTCACTTGACTCCACTCTGCAAGGAAAAAAAAGTAAAAGAGCAATTATGGCCAAAAGCTAGCTCCCAAAATAGAAATTTAAAACAAATCAAGAAATATATCCTACCTTATTATAGACGTTTGCAGCAGTTTCACTGCTAAACGAACATGACGAGGTTGTACCTGTTATAAAATCAGAAAATCATCTTTAGACCAGGTAAGGAAAACATATATAAATGCATATTCACCAGCCTCTAAAATCATTGAACACCTGATTATCCAAATGACACCGTGCAATGGCCTCTGACAGCCTGATTAAAGCTTCCAACTGCCTAACTGTCATCCGATATGCAACCCTACTGCCAGGATTTGTATCAGCTCTACGGAGAGAAACATAAGAGTCTACCAGTAGTTTTCTTGCATCTGACGTTAGCTGCATTAATCAGGCTAAGTAAGAAAGAAGCAAAAAGGACAAGTTCTAACACAGTTTGAACCAAAATAAAAAACAAGTGTTCAAACCTTTGGTTTAAGAGTTTTTGCATAGGCTATATAACGCTTCAGTTCTGCTGTAGTGAACGTTGGAGCAAGAGCTTCTTCGCGCTTTTGATGAACTCGCACAATATGAGAAGCTATGTGGTAATCTGTAACATCGTCTGGGTCATCAATCATAATGTATACAAGATCAAACCTTGAAAGTATAGCCGGTGGAAGAGCCACATTGTACTGAAACAAAGAAAGGGCAAAAACTAAATTAGGCCAAGTTAAACTCAATAAGGCAATTAATAACCAGGTTAGCAGAACATGTTATTACCTTCAGTGGTTTAGACTTATCGTACCGTCCTCCAGCAGGGTTGGCAGCGGCAAGAATGGAAGTACGAGCATTCAGTGTTGCTTGTATTCCTGCTTTTGTGATACTAATAGTTTGTTGTTCCATAGCCTCATGAATTGCAACCTTCAATCCAATCAAATATGAGATACTTTCCAGTCCATGACCCTCAAATGCCAGTAAAAAAATGCATGCCTCTTACCTGATCTCTTATGTCCATCTTGTCAAATTCATCGATGCAGCAAATGCCATTGTCAGCAAGCATCAAAGCGCCGGCCTGAAAACAAGCTCTTACATAAGAAAACAAGACACTAGAGAGCATTTATGCAGCCAAAGTGCTTGAATATATTAAAACCCACTTGTTTTGAATTCATCAATACCTCTCAAATCATCTCTCAAAAAAAAAAAAAACCTCTCAAATCATGTTTGATAAATAGTTTTTATGCTATACTTTATATGGGTTTCTGAATGGAACATCATAATTACAACTCGCAAACATTTTGGAATGCTTAGTTCAGAATCCATGGTGAACAGACAAACTTATGATATACGGCCTACTCTAACTTAATTGTTAACTGTTAATAATACTTAATCGTTCGTTGATTCACTATTTTCCAGGGAGTAATTTCAACCTAAAGCAGATCTAATCCTATTATTGTGTTTTATCAAATAATTATGATGAACAGTAGAACTAGTTGAATCTGATTTAAACTAGGACAGGTTAAATGTATACCAATTTAAATTTGCCAAACCAAGGATACAAACACAAATGAAAAGAAATAATGTAAGTTTTTGAACACATAATCTTATTATCATTTTCCTACGCTAGTTCTATCGAGCTGCTTTTATGCACAACTAATATTTACACCTCCATTGGTACAAAAGAGAGGCAGATTAATGACCTCAATACAAAACTCTCCAGTTTCTGGTTCCTTGGCAACAGTTGCAGTCAACCCAGCAGCAGATGATGACTTTCCAGATGTATACACAGATCTTGGAACAATGCTTGAAGTATACCTGAAATGATAACCATACATGATCCATTCAATTCGCACAAACCAGCATGAAAGTAATCAAAGAAAAAGAGAAAGGGTAGTACTTAAGAAATTGAGACTTTGCACAGCTAGGATCACCAACAATACAAACATTTATGTCCCCTCTAAGGCTGATGCCTTCATGAGTAGATTTGTGAACCCCACTCATAAGCATAAGAAGGATTGCTCGCTTAATATCTTGATGACCAAAAATAGTTGGAGCTACACTTTCAACAAGCTTGGTGAAGAAATCTGGAGTGTTCCTCATTCGTTGAACTTCATCCAGTTCCTGAGGCTGTTAAATCAACCAGTAAAATATACAGTATTGATCATTTTCTCTCGTATATTACAGAAATTTGACCGAGAACATCATGTATGTGTGCACAGAACATGTGTTAAAGAAAAATGAACAGGTTAAGGACAGCAATAGATTGATAAATATTGGGGGGAAATATCAGTGACGGTAATCAACCTAAAATATGTAGATTAAAGCAAAAAATTATATATTATTCATAATCATATTATATGCAACACCAGTCAGTTGGTCGTGACAACTGACAATGTGAAATCAAAATCAAACGGTGACATAATAATGCATAGAAATCATCACCAACTTACAGTGAATTGCAGATCATCTTCATCGGAATCCTTCTTTCTATTCCTGATGTCTATTTCTCTTCTACCATCACAAATCTGGAACAAATCATACAGAAAACACATTTATCGCAACGAACATTGAATCATATGAACGTTCTGAATAACAAACTACAATATAACGAACCTGAACAGAGTTGGCAATAAAAGCAAGTCGGTAGGAGAGGTCTCTGACTCCCAAAGCCCTAAGGCCCCTCACACCTTCATTTCCAGATGAAGCACCCTTGCGTTGAGAAGCTTCCCTACGACATTCTGATCTCTCACCAGGGGACGCCAACGCCAATATATCAGGTATGACAATTACAGTTCCAGTAAAAATCACCCTGCAAATTGGACAGTTTGCGGTTTGATTATTGACTTCCAAATTCCATAAAGTTTACATTTCAGTACAATTTGAAAAGTTAAAGCAGATTCAGGGCAAGAGAAAACTCACGTGTCACCAGCCCTAGCATGTTCTACAATCTCATGACGAAGAATAACATCCAATGACCTAGGCAGCGAGCCAGCAGGTATCTCATTGGACGTCTCCTGCATTCTGACCCTTTGCCAATCAGTAAATTTGCTCTCTTGGCGAAGCAGTGCCCACTTTGCTCTGTTGTTACATGTAGCATTGGGACAAATTGTTGGCTGCATTAGCACAAACAGAACAGTCATATAAAAATCAAAATAAGCAACAATATAAAACACAGTATTATTCATAATTTAATACTACGAGCAACAAAAAAATACAATTTTCAATTAACTACCTCAGTATACTTGAATTGCTGTTCAACATTCTTTATAACCCCACCACATTCTAGACACTTGAAAGTTCCTTGGAGAAGCTCAGGTCGAACCTCACTTGTCCTTGTTACCACTCCTGTTACAGATACAAGCCTACCAATCTCTGATGTAGCCAATTCCCTTAACCTATAAGACATCCAACACGGACACAAACTTAATTTTAAAACCCTTACACCCGCAAACTAAATCACAACTCCAAAGCCTCAATTTTCAATTAAAAATACATAAAAGAAAAATCAACGGGAACAAAAATTGTAATGAAAATGCATATACCTCTTGACAATTGGAATGTTATAGAAGGCAACATTGATATCTTTGTTAGGGTTATCATCAGAAATGAACGTCGGCTTAAGCTCCATAACAAACCTTTTGCAGGCATTCTGCAAGTAAGGTTCAAACCTATCATCAACAACACAAAAACAATTATCAGTATCCCAAGATAATACCAAATATTAAGGTTACGGTAATTTCAATAAAAATCTAAATGAAAAAAAAAAAAAAATACCTCAAATATTCATCAGAGATAGCTTTCTGAAGAACATCGCTGAATCTAATAACATGTTCGAAATCAATGAACATGGTGTTGGATTCGTTAGCTCTCATGACTTCAATCTCCGCTTCATAATAGAGTTCATTCCGTTGTCCAGATCTGAAACTGGTGATCCAAAACAAAACATATACAATTAGCGATCTAATTAAGTTGATTATTATGAAAATGAAGAACGAGAAGATGAAGATGAAGATGAAGAAAATGAAGAAGAATATCGAACCTTTTGAGGAAATCTAAGAAAGCGTTTTCAACCCTAACGGCTTTCTCATCAACCAAGTAACCACCGAATGCTTCCATTTTCGCTGAATCAGTTGAAGCTTCTCTGAAACCTAACTTCCGTTCGGTGTTTCAAGTTTGGGAAATGGTTTCTCACTTCATCTTCTCGCTATTCCTACTGAGCGCGAAGTCTTCAGTGGCGGGAAACTATATGTGGGACCAACATTCTTCCCGCCAAAAATACTTTGTGGCCTTGTTAACGGGTATGGGCCTAACCATCGCGGCCCATTTTTATTTTTAAAATTCATTTTTAAATGGCAATAGTTTGTCAACTTTAATATTTTTTTCAGTATTGAAAATAAAATAAAATTATATTCTACGTATTTTATAATAGGATTTTTTTTATTCTACGTATTCTTCGTATTTTATATTAGGAGGATTTACAACATATTGAAATAAAAAAAATAATTATATGAAAATGATACTGTAGCATAAAATAGAAATAAAAAAAAAATTACATTAAAATTTTGATTATATTGAAAAGGGATATCCGATAAAAAAAATTGATTATATTGAAAAGGGACATGTAACGCTAGTTTATCTGCTTTTTGTGTATCAGATTTTCTGCCATTCTACTACAAAATATTATGGGAAGGAAGTGTATACAAAGTCGCCAATATGAAATCAAAATCCATTCATGTGATGATATAAACAAACAATTGATTAAATTAAAATCAAAATATATAAAATTAAGGCCACATAAACATGATGGAGTTGAGTCCGTGTAAACATAGTTCTATTGTAAAAAACATTGCAATATTTATTTTTTTTTTTTGTTCAAAAAACATTGCAATATTTAAGAGTTGGGGTTTAAACATCGTATTTTTCACTTAATCATACTTATCCAAAAAAATGACGAAATTTTAAGTATTTTACCCTAAAAGATGAATATTGAAAGAAAAAGATAATAATAATTAAGAAGAGTGATTGAAGTTCAAAGAATGAAAACATAACAAAATAACATTCTTTAGCACCCCATTTTCTTCATTGCATAAGTTTTTCTAAACTTCGTCAATATGAGAAGTCGGTTCTGATCTTTTAGAGATTTCAGCTCCACTTTTCCTCAAAGTTTCTTATTATTCTTTCACGAGAAATGGATGACTTTGGGACATATTTTGATCTAGAATCTCAAGTTTTTCTTTTGTGATTTTGTCGTTTCGGTTCGACGTTCTTTTGATTTTCTCTCTTTGCGGTGTTTATTTGATTTAAGGTTTCGATGTGGTGTTTTTTTTTCATATTGAAAAATCAAATTCGATTAGCTATTTTATTCAACCAATGACTAGGTCGTTAATACTGCATATCTGAAAATATGACTATTCTGATCACTTTGATTTTTAAGCCTCTTACGACAAAGAGAAATGCTAAGGTCACACTCTTTAACACGCCTTTTAACACACTCCAATTAAAATTAGACACATCACCTCCTTTTTTTATGAGTATTGTTGTTGACACATTTGGTTTGGCTGAGAAACACGAGTAAATTACTCAAATGCCCCTTGTAACAGTTCGATTTTCGTTAGATTTATTTTAATTGTTTTATTATGTGTTTATTTGTGCTTGTGTGTGATTATTTTATCATTGGGTGCATTTTCATGGGTTTTCATGTTAGAAGGGTGAAATAGTAATTATAGTGAGGATTATTTTTAGTATTTTAGTGAGAACCATTATTTTTACTAAGTTACTAGTATGTTAAATAGTTGTGAACCGGTAAGTGACCGTTGTTAGTATTTTACCGTTAAGTGTAGAAACATTTTAGAATTGTGATTGGGTGGAATAAGTCCACTAAGGCATTAGGGTTGAGTCCATTTGAGAATAGCCTATATAAACCTTGTTTAAGAGAAAATAGCATTCATTTTTCATTTCACAATATTTTTAGAGAAAGGTAGAGAGAGAAAGTGCAGGAGAAGAGGAAAAGGGTTAGAATAGAAGACCTAAGAGGTGGTGAAGATTCTAGGATCTAAAGTGAAGCTTGTGCTAGAATTTGTGTTAATTAAGGTAAGGGGGTTAGAATTCAATCATAATCATTAATTGCATGATTAAGTGCTTAGTTGAATAATTGATTATTGTTCATAGTTGTTTGATGAGTCAATAATTAGATGTTTTAGTTTAATATTTAGTTTCATTTTAATTAGATTTAAGTTTATTTTATTTTAATATTATTTCCTTTTTGAGCTATTTTACTTCAATTGCATTTTATTATATTTCAGAAATGAATATTTAATGGATTGAGTCTTGGAGCAAAAGAAAGGGGTTTTGGAGCTGATTCGGTGCGAAAATACAAAGATTCGGAGACAAAAATATATCTCCCTGAAGTCAGAAGCTTGGCACGGCCAGGCCACCTCCCAGACAGCCTTTTGCTGCTTTTGCTTAGATTCTAAGCTACTCTATTTGGTTTTACCACAAAGCCCTTTGCTTGTGGAACATTCTAGTGATGTAATTTCTTAGATTTTAAGTCGAATGTTACCTATAAATAGAGTAGCTAGCCATCACAAATATTCATCTTTTCTTTGGAATTCAATAAGTGACAATTGTCTTTTGAATAAAAGTTCTTTTCTTTTCCTTTACTTTCTTGTCATTTACTTTTATGCTTTCTCTCTTCTTCTCCATGTCTACGATGAACATGAGTGAGTAGACTTCTTATGTCTTGGAATTGTTGGATAAGTCTAATGACATAATCCTAATCAAGTCAAGCATTAAACCTTAATATTATGTAACCCTAATTTCTCTTTTAAATTCACCGTTTTAACATGGATTAAATATTATCAAACTGTGGAAACGAAAGTGGAGGGTTTGATAATCGTTAAACCATTATTCCAAATGTTAATTCATAAAACGAAAGTGGAGCTTTAATATTCGATCAAGTGAATTTAGACAAGGATTGCGAAACATGAAAACAGTCTAGTGAACCTTGAGACTTATAGAGTTTCGAACTTCAAGGATTCTAATAGTAATCAACCATGAAAATAGGCGTGCTTGCTAGAAGAACACACTCACTGAGACCGATAGGAGATGTGATAGGCTTAAGAGAAACTCGTCTTTAAAAACTAGGTCTAAAATAAGGTTTTAGGTTTAATGGCTTGACTTGTGAATGATTTGTCGCCTGTGACGGACCAACGATCCCAAGGCTCTCTTTTATTATTATTTTCTCTTTCCATTTGAAAACAACAATCTTGCAACTTGATTCTCTTCTAATCACCAACTAAAGTTAATTAAATTAAACAACTCCCTGTCGGAACGATACTCTTTTCATTACTACTTCGATAGAACCGTGCACTTGCGGTTTTATCCCATCATTGTTGAAATTCGTGCTTTAATTATGGTGATGTGTTTGTATGCATGAATTTGGTGATAATTGAATTGTTGTTGCTGAAATTGCATGTTCATAGTATGTGAAAATGATATATTGTGAATTGTGCTCTAAATGTTGAATTGTTTTATATTGTTGTTGAATTCTGTTGAGAATCATGTTTAATTGATGTTGTTGTTGTTAAGGAATATTGTTGTTGATGATTTATGGCTTGGGTGTTCATATCATGATTTGATGATGAAAAATAAGTTGTTGTTGTTGGTTTTGTAAAAATGGATTGATTTGGTGAATTATGTTCAATTGGCAATTGTTTTCATGTTAGATGTGTTCTTGGGAACCCTTTTTTTTTGTTTTGACCTATAAACAAACTTTGGAAACATATTTGGGCATTGGGAGATCAAATTTGGGAATTTTGGGTGAAAAGGGGTTGAAACCTGTAATATTTTTTCTGCAGAATTATGACTGTTCGCTTAAGCGAATGAGTAAGCGAACAATCACGGTAGGTTCTGTGCCTGGTTCGCTTAAGCGAACAACTAATCGAACTTTTGTTGTAGCTTCTGGAACTTGTTCGCTTAAGCAAACAAGGTGGTCGCTTAAGCGAACGTGCCCAGTTTCAGCAACCTTTGATTTTTGTTCCGGACTTTAGGAGGCCAATCCGAGCTTTGTAAAATGATTCTTTCAACTTGTTTAACCTCCGTTTGAACTCCTAAACCTACTGGAACATGTTTTACTCATTCAAATTTGGGATTTTCCATCTTGGATTGAAACTTGAATATTTTTGGAAATTTTGGATTTTTGTCGAAATGAACTTTTGTGAACTAAATGAGATTACTAAGTTTAACTACAGTTCATATAGACTTAGGTAAGACTTGTAAAGTTGGTCAAACATCGTAATCATGTTAAACTTAATATTTCGGGAGGGAATGTGGAAATGTGAACTTGAATTTTCTCATACAAACTTGAGTTATACTTTGAACTAATGTCTAATAGTTTGTAAGTGGCTTAAGCTCTTGATTACATGATTGTATAAGATTATTTTGTGAGTTTTCAAACTTGAATATGTTACCTTGTTTTGGGAATTATCAATGTTGCCCGTTTGCCACTTGATATGGATTTTATCGGGAATGTTTCTTTTAAGCCAAATATCTTATGATCTTTCGTGACTAGCCTTATATGACTAAATGATGACGTGTGAATGGATTGTTCTATGTTGAATATGATATTTATCATAAGGTGTTGTATTTTCTCTTTACTTGGAATATGAGAAATATTTGGAGTGGTGAAACTATATGATGTAGTTGATGTTGAATGATATTGATGATTATTGATGATTATGGTGATAATGTGATGATGACTCTTATTTGAATTATGACTTGAATGTTGTGTGGACGTAAATACTTGATAATGCAATTGTTGTGGAGATGATCAATATATGTGGAAGTTATCCTTTATACTGTTGTGAAAATTATGAGTGATTTTGCATTGTATAGTCTTTGCTTGTATGTCCATGCATCATAGTCATGTTGAGTCTTGTAGCTGTAAAAGAGGGGTGCTCTTTTACTTCGGTGATTATGTAAGACGGGTGTGAAATCTTACATACGATGTTTTTGTTGCATCGAAGGTGACGACCTTGAGGTGATTTGGCACCACATGCATATATGTGTCGAACTAGGTGCATATCATGTTGACATGAGTCTTATTTGTGGCATGTGAATGATGATTGTTGATGATAAGTGTCTTTGATGAATACATATTGTGAGATTTTGGAATTTTGAAATGAACGTGTATATGGAAATTTATTACTCTTGATTAATTATATGATACTTGAATTGATTTATTCATGTCTAACTGTCTATGTGGGTTATGATTGATGTAATGCTTACCCCCAATGGTTTTGACCGCCAACCTGTCTGTATGGATGGGTAGACGTTGTGCAGTATTAGTTGCTTTGGTGAGTTGCTCGGTGGTTGCTTGGATAACGGGAGCTATCTCTGCTATCGTGTCTTAGAGTATAGGATAGATTTTGATCTAGGTGTCTGTTTTGATTACTCTAGATTATCTGTTTGAATTTTATTCATGTTTGGGGATTTACCCATTTGTCTGAACTTGAAGAATTTTTTTATGATTATGTATTTTAATATCATGGCATGTATGCTTTGAAGTATATGGTTTATATCCGCTGCGACTGTTGAGAATTTTTATATATGCATGTTGTTTTGGTTTTTGTATTGATGACGTAGCGTCTATTTTTTGAATATATGAATTATTCGTGTGTTTTATCGCTTTAATAGAGATAGGGTGTTACACCCCTCGGCAGTTAACTTCCGAAATTTTAAAGAACCGGCTCCAGTTAACTGCCGAGGAATTTCAAACTTGAAATTAAATAAGGAAATACACCTAAATTTTTCTTAATTAAATTTAAATCTTTAATCTTTTTAAGGAATTAAACATAATTATTTTTATGATTTCATTCGTATGATTTTGTTGCCATAAATGAAGAAATATGAAAGATGAATAATATCTGCAATCGGTAGTTAATGGACCTAAAATGATGATTTCAATAAAAAAAATGCAACAACAAAAACGTTACAAATGATAGAATAATTATATTTGTAATTATTAGTAATTAATTTCATTGATGTCTGTAATTATTCATAGGTTTGATTAACCTATTATTACTTTATACTAATATTTCAGATATTATTACTTTAATTAACATGAAAAACGCAACAACAAAAAATAAAAATGTTTGCCATCAGTAATTAATGGACCTAAAATGGTGATTCAATAAAAAAAATGCAACAACAAAAAAAATTATAAATGATAGAATAATTATATTTTTAATTAATTTCATTGATGTCTGTCATTATTTATAGGTTTGACTAACCTATTATTACTTTATAATATTTTAGATATTATTCATATATCTTTCAAATAATTATATTTGTAATTATTCTATTAATAAAACCTCTTTTTTTTAGAAATAAAACATCTTTTCTATTTACTAGTAAGTAACGTGATCGAATATGTAATTCTAGGATCTCATATTTCTTCATTTATGGCAACAAAATTATGTGAATGAAATCAACAACGTTATAAAAAGAATCATGTAGTAAAGAATTAAATTTAATTAAGGGAAAATTTAGGTGTATTTCCTTATTTAATTTCATGTTTGAAATTCCTTGGCAGTTAACTGCCGAAGTTTTCCTGGCAGTTAACAACAGCCGGTTCTTTAAAAATTCGGCAGTTAACTGCTGAAGGATATTTGAGTAAATTACTCATGTTTTTAAGCCAAACCAAATGTGTGAACCATAATACTCTTTTTTTATTCCTTTTACTTGTTACACGTTATTCAAGTTACAAAACATTAACAAAAAGAGAAATGATATTTGAACATCCATTTAGTGACAACTTTCTCTCTCATACTCACATCATATTCTCATTTTCTCTCTCTGTTGCTTTGGTTTTTGTGCCAAGACTCACATTTCTTACTATATTTTGGTTGTCCCTGAAGTTGTCATACAAAATAGTTGTTCAAATAACACCTCTCTTAACAAAAAATGAAGCAATTCCTTAAAAAAACAAAATGGAGTAATTTTTTTTCCAGTTTGCTCCTGTGACAATTTTGCAGAGAGAGAGACTGTGGTAGTGAGCCATTATCATTGTTCCATTTTTTTTCCATTTCTCTCCTGTTCCCGTTCTCAATTTCAACACCATCCTTCTCCCATTTTAATTCACTTTCATTTTCAATTTGTAACATGAACCCCCTCTTCTCAATTTGTGTAATTGCAAAATGAAAGAAAAAGATGAATCTTGTCGAATCTGGTGATGGTGAGCGTTGGAATCAAGGGTACCAAATTGGGATGATGATGTTTTTCCATGGGTTTTCAATGAAAAAGACATCGACATGGGTCTTCTTGAAAAGGGGGTGTATGCAGGACTACAAATTGAAGCAAATCAAAAACGGGTTTCTTATTAGGTCGGTACCGTTACTCTTCAAGGAGGACGATGTTGATGTTTCCAGCATCAGCATGGGCACAAACACAAAGTCAGAGGGGAGGAAGACACTGAAAAAAAAAAAAAAAAAGAAAGGAAAAAAGAATACTTGTTGTCTCGGTGACAGGTTAAAGGAAAAAAAAGAAGGGATCAAGTGTCAATTTTTTATTGGAGTGTGACCATGGTATTTCTCTATGACAATTTTTGTATCTTGTATATACATTGATGGTGAGGTTTAGCATGGGAAAGCTACTTTTTTTCTACCATGGGAAAGTTAGTTTTTGACCATTAGATCAAACCAAGAACACATCTTTATCATACTCCCTCATCACTAGATTTTGTAATTTTATTATTTTAAAACCATTTTTTAAAAACAAAAAATATATTTCGAAATTAAAATAAATATTTAAAAATAAAAAATAAACTTAAAAATATGGAAATTAATTTTCCAAAATTTTAAAAAATATAAATAAACTTTTTGAAATAAACTTGTTTTCAAAAAATTTAATTATGATTTTCAAAGATTTAATTTTTGTAATTTTCAAAAATTAATTTCCATATTTTTTTAGAATTTTTTTAGTTCGAAAAAAATGTAAAACCTTACCTGAAGGTGAAATCGAGAATTCTTCAAAGTTTCGGAAAATCATAATTAAATTTGAAAATTACAAAAATTAAATCTTCGAAAATCATAATTAAATTTTTTGAAAACAAGTTTATTTCAAAAAGTTTATTTTTATTTTTTAAAATTTTGGAAAATTAATTTCCATATTTTTAAACTTATTTTTTATTTTTATATGTTTATTTTAATTTTGAAATATATTTTTTGTTTTTAAAAAATAGTTTTAAAATAATAAAATTACAAAATCTAGTAATGAAGGAGTATGGTAAGGACGTGTTCTTCGTTTGATCTAATGGTAAAAAACTAACTTTTGCATCTACTTGTATCTAGCTCATATTAATTAATTCGATATTTAATTAACCATCCACACATGTGTGCGGGGAAAAAAATTCTGACATGAACAATATTGCAATAAGCTTTCAAATAGCTTAATTAATTGAAACTGATCGAAGCTCATAGCGAAACCAACTTGAATAAATGTATTGACGTAAATAAACAATTGATTCAATTAAGATCAAAACAAACACAGCTGAGGCAAATAAACATGATGAAATTGGAGGAGAACTTTGGCGACAATTTTACCTTCAAAAAATACTGAAAGAAAGGAAGAAACAATCAATAGGAGTGGTATAGGTTTTCAACTTTTGACTCATGTCCCCTTCTCTCTTTTTGGAGCCATCACCAAAACCCTAATTTTTTCACTTTCATCCACCAAAGAGGGGTGATTTAGGGTCAATTTTTGACACAAAATCACCCCTCTAATTTGTTTTTATATTTCCCTTTTATTGAAATAAGTGATTTACACGTCTATTTCGTTTCTTTTTTTGTGATTTCGTTGTCTTAGTGCGACCTTGTTTTGTTCGTCGTCTTTGTACGACGTTGTTTGCCTTTCTTGTTTCGTTCAAGTATTTGTTCGGTTCAGATTGTCAGATCAGCTTCGATCCAGTGCAGATCAAATCAATGACTTTGAAGTCGTCAACGTTGCAGATTCATCATTTTTGTTTTTAGCGAATTTTCATTGTATCGATGTACTCTACCAATTTGAATGAATGAATATCATTTATTTTTGTCAAAAAAAAAATAAAAAAAATCAATAGGAGTGGTGGAAGCTAAGGCTTTGTTTGAGAATTTGGAGGGGAAGGGAGGGGAGGGCTTTGGGGTTGGAAATATATAGAAAAATAGGCAAAAAGTTCACAATTTTTGAAATAACAGTTTTTTAGAGAATGATAAACTAATACTTATGATTAATATACTTTTAATTTTAAGAATATTATAATAACATAGATTGAATTTGAAAAATTTATATAAATCTTCCATAATCCCCCAAAACCCTTCCCCAATACAATTTTTGAGTTCCCCTAAATGAGAGGGATTTTTTATTATTAGTAAAAAATTAACATCCAAAGCCCTCTCCTCCCAATGTCTTCTATTTCTTCCACTCACTCCTTCCTTTTTTCCAAAACCCTCCCCTCCCTTCCCCTTCAAACTCCCAAACAAAACCTAAAAAAAAACAAGAACACTGAGATAACATTTAAAGCCCTGGCTAATTGTTCACTTCATAAAGGGTAGGTTTCTATAAATTCGTCATTATGAAAATCCAACCCTAATTTTTTTGAGATAAGTGGGCTTTCACATGTATTAACTTTTCTTTCATGATTTCATTGATCGAGTGTGTTGTTTGATTTTATTTTTTGTGCAGCGTTTGTTTGATTTCCGGTCTAGATGTGGTGTTCTTTTTGTTTGCATTAATAGATCAACTTCAATCATTTATTGATTCAACTAATGGCCAGGTTGTCGACATTGCAGATCGGAGCCATGAGGATACCAATAATTTTGATTTGTCCCATTATATGCAGGTAGTTTGATATTTTATTTTGTTAATTTGGATCTACATCATGTTTATTTATTAAAAATACTGTAAATACCTGGATTTCTTTGTTGGTAGTCTATCAACGACAACAATCTAAAACATAAAGAGACAAACGAGGAGCATTCGCCGGCTTATGATTATTTCTCACCTGAGACTCCTTACGACGAACATCATAGCCTATATATAGAGTGTTAAAGTATCTATTATTCCAAAACGAGTCATCTAATATTCATTCATATTGAACTCATATCAATTGATTGTATATTTAATTAATTAACCAATTATATTTCTAATTAGTTTTATTACATAATTTCATCACTAATTAAAATAGACTATTAATTGAAATATAATTAATAAAAAAGTGTTTTTTACGCAATTAATAAAAAATTGTTATCACATATAATTATATTGGAATATAATAATTAAATAAAAATATTTAATAAAATATTCCAACAATTTTATGCTGAATTTCATAAGTCACGTAAGAATATTTATAGAATCAGCTTATAGCTTATGCAAAAACAATTTAAATTTGTTCTATCTTTTGCTATAAAAGTAGTTTTACATGAACACTTAGTGTAATAAGAGTTTGTGTTGTAAGCTGGAAATAAATTGTTTATTGAGAGAGGGCCATGCATACCCATTATCCTTTGTCACAATCGTCAAAATTATGAGTGCCAATAAATCCGGCATTCCATGTGACTATGAACTCATAGTACTTGTTTTTTCATTTAATTGTTCTAACGCTGAAACAGAATGCAGAGCAAGCAAGGAACTGAGGACGAATTTGGAAGGTACACAATAATAATATAGACGCAAGAGAGGTAGGGTGAGTGTCCTTGTCTTTTGCCTGAACTTTTTACTCCTCCAATTAATGGTAAATAATTGTATTGACCCTCCATTGGAAAAAACTTGGGAGAAAATGAAGTATCATCAGCACTCAATTTGTGACAACACAAAAATGAAAGCTTAGATAAATGGGCAAAAGTGTACAAATTGGAAAATATTATTAATATTTGGAATTGGAGACACATCTTTTTCATGCTCTTCTCAGTAGTAAAAAAGATGTGTACTATGGTCACTCACACAGTCACTATCCCTCTCACCCTCTCAGTGCAATGTCGATAGTCTAATTGCAGCTTTGACTAGTTGAAAGCTGCGGAATTTAACACAGCAATGAATCAAGTAACCTTGAAAAGGAAACTGAAACAATAAAAGTTCCACATGCTTTTTAAGTCTATTTGGTGTAAAATGCTTTTTTTGATATGAAATGTGTTCGATCAATTTCGGAAATTCATATCAAAGGTGGACGGGTCTCAAGGAATTTTTTTTTTCTTCTTCTAATGTGTCACAATATCGAACTTAAGTCATATGGCTGAAGAACTCATTATCAACCTAATGATTATAGGATAATCAATCATGTCACCATCGCGCTCTACATGCATGCACATTGCTTATATATCAAATTTGAGTAAAACGGACGGCTAAATGATCAATGCAACTAGGCTTATTACTATTTACCGGTTGATTCTCCTCTCAAAAAATATTATTTACCGGTTGATTCTTATCATACGACTGAAATGATAATTAATATTTCGAAATAGTAAGTATGAGTTTGTGTATCGGTGTACTTATACTAGATATTGTTGATTTATACAAAAATAAAATAAAATGAGGGGGACAATCTTTATTATCAGTCTAGGATTTTTAAGAAAAATTTAATGGCTCCAAAAAATAAAACAATGTTACGTGAATATACCCTAAAATATTGACGAGTCGATATGAATTTAATGTCTAAATTTGTGCATTTTTTTGACATGGCGGTAAAGTTTTGAGGATAAATAAAATACAATGGTACAAAAACATGTCTTCAATTGTCAATGTTTTTGACATGTCTTAATGTCTTCAATTGTCAATGTTTTTTATTATGCTATAGTTTTGTTAGATATCATACGGGGGGGCCAGTTCTGTTTATGAGAAGAATAAATACATTTTTTTTTTTTTTTGAGGGGAGAAGAATAAATACATGTCTGTCCTCACTTAATCATATTCACTTTCTTCGTCCTTCGTAAGAACTTGAAGTTGGGGTAGCTAATTCGTACTTTACACCCAAAATCCACAATCTACCGTTTAGTTTGAAACCAATAACGTTTGGTTAAAAGATTTTGTTGAGGAAATGTAATTTTGTAGGGTAATTTAAATTCTTTTATGTAAATTTAGTTCTTTGGATGATAAATTTAGAATTTTTTAAAATAATGAATTTTATGAAGTATTTTGTCAAGTTAAAATTAAGAAATTTTAAATACTAATTATAAATTAAGAATTTGAAATTCTTTCTTTACTTCATATAATATGAATATCAAATTTGTCTTTATGATTCTTTTAAATTTTATAACCGATCTCTATAAATTATCAAAAATTACGAATTGGTCATATTTTCCATATTTTGATCTAGTCCATCAACTTTTTGAAATATCTTAAATATAGTCCAACATAGTTTAAGAATGAAGATTTCTATTACTCTATTCAAGGACGGCCCAAGGATAAAACTACCACGATAATCATCTTATACCTCCAATTTGATTTTATTTTCACTTAGTGAAGACATAAAAGATGTCATATTTTACTTTATTTTTTTAACCCGAATTGGAGATGATTGCACTATGGCAACACAATGACATCCTAACTATGACACTCCAATATAACACCAAACATACACAATCTCTCTAATAGTATTATCAATATGAAAAGAAAAAAAACAAAACAAAGGATGGGGGGATAACTCAAACCCACCAAAACAAGATTAATGTAGACAATAAGAATGTAAACCAACCATGTTTTTTTAAAAAAAAAAAAAAAAAAAACCTTCTTTATAACAACTAGATAGTTGATCTCGTTAGAATAAAGCATCAAAAAAAACATCGACACTTAAATCATCCATTGAAGTTGGATTTTTAATAAGAACCAAACGAACACCGCAACAAGACGCAAAATAAAAAACGTCGCATGGGTATTCATATTAGACTGATACAACGCCGCGAAATCAAAATCAAACGAACAACACAATGCCACACTCGCACAATAAAATCACAAAAAATAAACACAACAAAAAACTTGATATATGTAAAAACCACTTATTTACATCGAAATAAAGAGATAAAAAAAGATGGAGATGAGTGATTCTATGTCAAAAAATGGCATAAAACCACTTATCCTCGATAAATGGATGAGAAAGAATTTTTTTAGAGAAGATTTGGCTTCTCTTACTCTTAGACAATATGTGTCGGATAGACCCTGATTCTATCAAAGCACAAATATTTAGAAATAAAGAAATTAATTGAAGTGTTTGAATTGTTTAGAATTATAACTTCTCAATAGTAGTTTTTAATTTCTTCTTCCAAACACACTTGTAAAATTTTGATTGACATTGAGATTGTCATAATTAATGAAACACTCTCATGTTATTAAAAAGAGGTGTGTTTTTTGAACAACCACATTTTGTATAACTTATAGAACAACCAAGAATATAGAAAGAAATGTATATCTTGACATGAAAACCAAAGCAATAAAGAGAGAAAGTAAGAGCATACTAATTGTATGAGAGAGAGGGTTGTCCTAAAAATTGTAACAAAATGGTTGTACAAAGATCATTTCTATGTTTCATACCTAAAAAATATCATGGTTGAGCCACCGTAATTTCGAGAAACTCACTGCCAATCTAAGACACGCACTTACTTCTATAAGATGTAAAAGTAACTCTAAATGCCTAAATTGATTTTGCAAGGTGTTTAAGTAGAATCATTTTTATTTCAAAACTTTATTTTAACTTCAAAACATTTTTTTTTAAGAAGTTAACCCCCTCAAATTAGCACTAGAGAGAATCGAATCCGAGACCTTAAGGAATAGCACACTCCCAGATTTTAAGCCTTTAACTTCAAAACATTGATTTAAAGATTGTCTAAAAAAATTGGGGAAGATAAATTTTTTAATTAAATGAAGGAGAAAAACATATTTGCCAAAAACACTCGAGGTGCTAGCTAAGTATTAAGTTCTAATCTTGTGACTTTAAGGGTGCGTTTGATTTGCTAAAAAAATGAAGGACAGGACAGAATAACTCTAGTTGTCCAGTGTTTGATTTGTAAAACTGTTTCAGGTACAGGACAAACTAGAGGCAAGGGACAGGACAAAAACTCATATTTTTGTCCCTCACCAAACCACATCACAACTTTTTGTCCCACGTACAAGTTGTCTAAAATACCAAAATAGCATTTTGTCGCTCAAAAATCATATAAAACAAAAAATTACTCAATGCCATAAAAAATTTGTCTTGTGCTGTTCTGCATTGTGTTGTACTGTTCTGTCCAGTGCTTGCTGTTTTGCAAACCAAACACAATATTGAGCTCGAATCCCTTCAAAAATGATGATAAATTACCTTTAAGATCATTTTAATTAATAACAAGAAGTCGTAACATACTTATTCACAGAAAAACAAACTATGTCATACTCTCTCCGTCTAAAAATATAAGTTGTTTAAAAAATTATCTTAAATTATAACTTATAAGTCAATTTGCAATATCAATGAATCATTAAATATAAATACTATTTTTTCTATGATACTGTCAACTACTCCCTCCGTTTCAAATTGTACGATGTTTTGGGCATCTCACACATATTAAAAAATGTTATTAATATTGTGTGGAAAATAGATATTATAAGTTGTTTTACAAAATTGTCCTTAATAAATGATATGAGAAAGATAAATGAAAAAATTGAAAGAAGAAAGAGTAATAAATAGTTAAGGATATAATAGGAAAAGTAACATTAATGTTTCATTAATATTGTAAAGTGATATACAATTTATGACAAATATTTTTTCTAAAATGACATACAATTTAGGACGGAAGAAGTATTTATTACTCTTTCTTTAATTCCTTAATTTATCATATATTTACCATTAATAAAAGATAATTTTTTGAATTGACTTATATGTTCTCTCCTTCTATACAACTAATTACACTTACTAATTTATGTAAAATTATCAAAACATCAAATACTCCAAATATCTTAATAGTCATTTTTTCTTATGTAGTAATTTGGAAGAGTGAGTACCATACATTGGTTAAATAAACAAAATATCTTAATAGTCATTTTTTCTTTTGTGGTGGTCTGGATTTGAACCCCAGACTTTACATATATTATGATTATGCGTTATCCCTACCAACTGAGCTAAACTCACGAGGACATCTTAATAGTCATTTGTACGCATAAGTATCATACTCTCTTCAATTGCATTTAAAAACAAATTAAAAATATTTTTCAATCACATTTATAAACAAATTAAAAATATTTTTTAAATTTATTGAATGTCTAATGTATTTTTCCTGAACAGGTCCACCGGAGTCAAAGCGATGAATGTGTAGGCGGTGAACCGAGACAAAAATTAGATAGCACAATAAATGCCCAAATTTAACTACCTCTTGCCTTTGCCTTTGCCTTTGCCTTTCATTATTTTTCTCATTGATAAATACTCTGTTTTTTTATAAAGCTAGTAAAATAAGCTGCTATATAGACTCCAAGGCTAGAACACTGGCCAAGGGGTCCTTCATACAGCTCATTTGTATTCATTCTCCTAACTTTCTTTTCTCTCTGCTTCACAAGCCTCAACACAACCACAAATCGATAAAAAAAAAAAAAAAAGTTACAGAGAGTACTGCCATTAGGATCTCACTTCACTAATCACTTACTACAATAATTATTTTCACTTTTCTTCTTTTTAGATGATGAATGACTTCAACCGGTTGACATAATATGCATTAATTCATGGCTTCTCTTAACTCATATCATTACTCAACAACCACCTTGCTTATCATAGTTCTTCTTCTCCATCATTTGCTTCCTCTAGTTTCTTGCTTCAATAAGCTGCAGCCTTCAATTCCTCCTCGGGTATGCTTTAATCTAACTAAAGCCATATTCTACTCTTTCATAGATCCTATATACTATGCATGTTTGAACTCACAATGAGTTTGACCGAGTCAATGTGATTTTGTCAAATTCACCGTGATTTCATACATGCATACAACTTTTCTGAGTTTGTGTATGGTATAGTAATTACTAACAATCTAAAATGGGTTTGTTAATATATGTGTAGGAGTTGTTATTTGAAGAGAAAAACAGGTTAGGTTCAATGCCACCAAGTTGTCACAGCAAGTGCAATGAGTGTCATCCATGCATGGCAGTTCAGGTGCCATCTTTGCCAAGACAAGATTCTGTCCCTTCCAAGGTTGCTTCCATGAAAAAATGGCTTAGCCCATCTTTACAATTAGGTAACAGCAGGTACTCAAATTACAAGCCATTAGGGTGGAAATGTCATTGTGGTGACCACTTCTTCAACCCTTAATTAGAAATTGTACACCCTTGTGGATCCAAGATTTTGCTCCTCCTAATCAAGTAAAATGAAAATGAAAATGAAAATTACCCATCTTTTTTTGTATTAAATTATCAATATTAATTAATTAATGATATTTGTGTTTTAATTACTAGTATAGTTTTAGGTGTCCTATGTGGTTAATCCGACGTTTGCGTCAGCATTGATTGTATACAAGTTTGATGATAGTACGTAGTACATTTGTACAAAGTTTGTTATAGACCTGAATTCCTATGTTATGCTAGCTGCATCTATATTTTCAGAAACCTTCATCTACTGCATTTGTGTGATTAAATTTATGATAGGAAATGTGATGACTAGATCTTTTAATTGTAATTTCTTTGCGATTTACGATGATTATTTGCTAATTTTGTTGTCAGACAGAGGACAGGAGAGGAGGTTGTCTTGTCCATTGCAATTGTCCCTTTCCCTGTTTTCGTAATGTGTGGATCTGTCTCATGAACTTTTGCTTATCTTCTAGATCTCTATGGATACTAAATGTCTCTTTGGTTGTGCGGTGGGAAAAATTGATTTTGATAGAATTGATTTTCGTTAAAATAAGTTTAATGTGAATTGATTTATATTTGGATATACTCACAACAAAAGTGTTTTGTATGAAAAATATTGTTTGGATACTCTCTCGGTGTCAAAATTGCTTTTGGATATGTAAATGACCAAAATGGATTTTAAGTTATAACATATGTGTGTGTATATATATATATATTTGTGGATCAATTTTTTTTTTCAATTTTTGTAAAATATTTAAAATTTTGTATATCATTTTTTAAATAATTTTTTTTCAACTTAAAAATAATTAATACAAATATAACCTAAAGATTAGCCCAATTTTTATTAAAAACTAAAAGCATTTTTTTAAGGACGTAAAAACACTTTTTATTATGCTTCTTTTCCCCATGTTTTCATAATTCAACATCTACAATTATTTTGGTTTAGTTTATTAAATAAATGAAAGGGGTGATCCATTCGTTAAATAAGGGATAACGATAAAAACTTCCAAATTTTTTGAACAGAAAGGGATGTACTAAAACAAAAAAACGGGGGGTCTTTCGCTTTGGAGTCATATCTTATCTAACATTGACACAAAAACTTACTGTTTTGCAATACAAAAATGACATGATAGCTGATGTGTATGAATTGAAGGAAGGAAGAGATCGTCACCATACACAACAAAGTTCCTTTTATTAAAGAGAGCAAAATTGACATATTGCTTGTGGTTACTTTAGAATTGATTTAAGGGAAACGCAAAAGCTACAAAATGTTACTTCAACTAGAATCGATTTCAAGATTCATAATCAATTCCATAACTGAGATCCAAACAACCTCAATCTCAGTCAAATCACGGTAGATGGCTGTAAACGTGCGTTTGCGGTTGGTGGCCGTGAAACCAAACTGGGACTAAATATTTTTGGGGTATCTATAAAATTGTAATTTCCTTGTTACAAGTGCTCAAATATTTTATGTCTGAAGTACCGAACAATTTTTTTCTCCTCTGTATATATACTTGCTCAATTTAATCTTCAATAAACATTAATTCAGTTTTGATCAATTCCTTATAATTACTTATTTTTTTTACAAAAGGTTAACAAAAAAAATCGAAGATATCATCTTTTGTATGTTAATTCTCGAGTTATCAAGAAAGTAGCTGAGAAATAAATAAATACTGATGAATAACTGTTTTACGTAGAAAGTAAACTCAAATTCTAAATCCAATATATAATATTGACTAGAAGGGTAATGTCTGAAACAATCCTTAAGTATTCTAAATTAAAAATTATTCATTAAAAAAATTAAATATTTAAGCTTTCAATATATTGTATACACAATTTTTCTTAAAAATTTATCATTTGAAGTTTTTAAAATGTACCTCTCAAAAAGTCGTTAGCATTCCCCTTTTCCAATTAGATGTGATGTTTTTTTTTATTGTTTTAATAATATCTTTGTTTAAACTTTTTTTTGAGAGACTCTTTATTTAAACTTATAAATAAGTTGAGATCATCTCTCTGAGCTTAGTTCAGTTGGTTGGTAGCTGTGAAACCCCGATACTTCAAAATGGATGACGTACCGTATTCCCTGCGTATCTTGCACCAATATCTGTCTGATACTTCCCGATACATATACGGATAATATCCAAATATTAAATTTTATTTTTTTAAAAAATAATTATCCGATACGTCCCGATACGCACAGATACTTGGGTTTTTTTTATATTATTTTGATTTTGTTTTTTTTTTTTGTAAAAAACAAGAGTAAAAACATTATATTACTATAATATATATACATTTCCTTTATCTTCTTTGGTGCCAGTACGACCCACACCACACAAACAATTGCATCTTTCTCTTTATAAGAATTTAGGGTTTCAACTTTTTCTTCCAAAGTGGTCGCCGTCCACTTTGGCCACCGTCGAGAAATTAGGGTTTAAAGCTTCTTGTGCAACCTTGTTCTTCCTCATGTTGTGAGAGAAATTGGAGTACTTTTTCTTTTATCCATTCTTTGAAAAGAAACAAAATGGATCCAAAAAAGGTAGAAGATTTGGTTTATGTGCATACTAATCTTCAACTCTTGTCAAGGAAAGAAGATGGATATAAGAAAGGACAATCAACAATGTGGGACATTAGTGGAGATGTGCATAAACCGCTTGATGGTGTTGGAATTGAGTTAGCAGAGTTGTCTTTGGATGAACCGGATTTGGAAGCTGATTTGTATCTTGATGATGGGAATGGAGGAGAGGAGATGTAAACGTTAGTTACTTGTTAATATTAACTCTTAGTATTGATGTGTTCTTTTTTGGATATAGTGCTTCTTTTTTGGATCAATATAATATAGCACTAACAAGTTTCTTTTGGATATACTGTAGCATTGATGTATAATACTGATAGTGCTCTTTTTGTATATATTTCGTATGTAATTGACTAATGACCACTCTCTCAATCGTCAATATTATTTATATTTATGTTAATGTAGTACGAGCCTGGTTTCTTGTGTTTGTTAATATATTTGCATATTAAAAAAATGGTTATAATTATATTGTACATTTAATTATATAATTTTTTTTATTAACGTATCCCAGCCGTATCGTATCTTGATTTTTGAAATTTTTCCGTATCGGCGTATCGGTGCAGTATCGTATCTCGTATCCGGGCTTCATAGGTTGGTAGGGATATTGCATTTTATATGCAGTGGCTGGAGTTCGAACCCCAGACACTCCACTTCTCCACAATTAAATTGTGTCAGCTCTAGTCATTAGGCTACTTAACAAAAAAAATAAAATTGAGATCCTATCAATATTTTTGTTGTGGAAAAAAAATGAATATGACCTTATCCTTTAAAAAAAAAAATGAATATGATCTTATGACCATGAGATGTATATTTTTGTTGACAAAAGATATATTTTGTTTTTTTTGTTTAATTGCACTTTTCCTCCTTATCTTTTGTTAATTGTGCAATTTTGCCCTACCTCTTTTTTTTAGCGATTTTGCACCCCATCTTTTGCCAATTGTGTTTTGTTCAAAATCATTATTAAAAGAGAGAAAATGGGGCAAAAGATTGGGTACAAAATCGCTAAAAAAAAGGAGGAGGGGGTGCAAAATCACACAATTAGCAAAAAAATATGGTACAAAAATGCAATTAAACACAAAGATGGGGTGCTAAATCAGAAAGGGGGCAAAAAATGAGGTACAAAATCGCTCAAAAAAAAAAGGAGGGGGTGCAAAATTGCACAATTAACAAAGATAGGGAGAAAAGTGCAATTAAGACTTGTTTTTTATAAAAATATTTAAAATCCCATTAAAAAAATAATAATAATATTAGCGTGTCTATCTTTTTCAACAAGACTCTATTTCTTTTGGAGATGAGAAAGAGAGAAAGATGATGCCTACTCTTCAAAATTGCAGTTTCCGCCTCCTCAACTCTTTCTTTTTTCCTGTAAAATTAATGGTGATGCTTCTTCCTTATTAAAACAAAAAATTGGAAAAGAAGAATTATGGTTTGACTTTTAACATTTGTCCAGAATTTGCCGATGAAAAAAATTTGGAATAATAAACCATTACCACAAATTTCATAATAATATAAAACAATGGTGATCAAGTAATCATCAGTCTTGCTTTTCTATAATATTTGATATTTCAAATGTTCAATCCACTGTTTTGTTAGATTTAGGTCGACTTAACTTTGGAATTGAGGAATTTAGCTATATATAGCACCGATGCTTTGGAACAATTTCTTAATTTTACTTATTATCTTCAAAAGTTCTTTTGATTTGATGCGATGACAAATGAAAAATAAAGAAAGAATAAATTTTGGAACAAGATCCATTGCAATGTGCTCATTTTAATTTGGTGATGTAATTTCAACCATACGATTGATTAAATTTAATGATTGAGATTCGATAAAAATTTATAGATAATGTCAATGGATCATAACTTAGATAATAACTAAGATTTTCCTTTCTCCCAACATATGATTTTTTTACACATCTACCGACCATCACAACATATGATTTTACACACCCACCAATCATATTTGACTTAGTAGTTTTTTTAAGAGTTGTGATCCTCTCTTTTTAATTAAAAACGATATTTGAAAAACGATGGATTAATTGAATATAATAAGATTATTAAATGGAGAGAAGTCTAGATTTCTTTAAAGGGGATATTTGACCAAATACGTTAAATAAGTAAACATTAATGCTGAATGGCACGACACTTGCCGTCGTCAAATACACACGACCCATGCATTCCACTACTTTTTCAATTTTAAAATTTATTTTAATTAAAATTTGGTTTAAACAAATTTAGGGATGCCACGTTAATAGTCGTGCACTATCGTGCTAAAATACGTCATGCACTATAAGTAAATGATCCCCTAAATATACAAACATTTGATTTCATTCCCCCTGAAATAATTTTTAGATTTTTGGTCTTTCTAAAAAATTTCATTCATGAAATTAGTCCATACTTTTAGTCAACTCATGTCTAACTTTCATATTTTTTAATGAAATTTTTTCAGAAATGGGTAGAATATCATAACAATCTCTCCCAAAGAAATTATAATTTTTTAATAAAACATTAATTAAATATGAATTTTTATGTTTTTGGTGTTAAACTCTCATGACACAAAAACCAAATCAATATAATAAAGAGAGAAAGTAAAATCATAATATAAGTAAGAGAGAAATTTGTCACAAAAATTATCAAAAAATAATTGTAAAAATGTCATTTTTCTAAAAATAATTCTTTGCATATTTGATAGCAGTCCAATCTAATGAGATAAATTATCAAATATGAGATACATTAATTTATTTTGCCTCACCCAACCAATAAGTTCAATTTTTAGTGTAAAATTAATATTAATCAAATACTTTTTCATAGATATTAATTTATTTTGGCTCACCCAACAAATAAGTTAAATTTTAGTGTAAAATTAATTTTTCACCGTTTATTCATATCTTTATCTGTCGTTTTTCATATTGGTAGATTGCTATATGAACTTTTTCTTTAGAGGATAATGTGGATGGCATTCATACACAAGTGTATATGACTAGTCAAACAATACAAGAACAAAAAATAAATGTCGTCGCACAGTCAAAGGTGGAGGATGACAAGTGACGACTATTATTTCATGCCACAAATTCAAAAGCATTGATTGTATGAAAAGTCAAATACTACATTGTACCAAAGGGTGTATTTCCTGGAAGGTAAGAATCAAGATACAAGATCTAATTATTTACTATAAATTAGAATCTACATTGAGCTTCTCATATTCAACCAATCTAGAATGGAGAGTGAAGCCAAACATGTTATTAAGCAGAAGAAGAACATTGATGTCTTAGATATCCTGGGTGAAACTCTAACCATCTATTTCAAAAACATAAACTTCATCATCTTCACTTTACTCACTTCACTTCCTTTCTTTTTTCTCATGGTTTACTTCGAAACATTGTTCCAACAAACTCTTGTTCAAACTCCAAAAATCATCTTACCTTTACCTTTCCATGAAAGAAATCAACTTCGTTTCTATTCAGTTATTGATATTTATAATGGCCCAAGTTTTAGCAAAGACTATCTACCTCTTTTGATTCAACTTGGATTTATTTACACTATCCCTCTTCATTTCCTAGAATTCTGTTCTAAAGTATTAACTATGGATTTAGCTTCAAAGCTTATAATAAATTCAGAAGAAAACCCCAAAATGAGTCTCAAACACATGTTTCAAAATTCAATTGATGTGTCAACCATGAAAGGAACATTTATCACTTCTTTGTATACACTTGCATTATCAAATTGTCTTCTTATTGCATTTCCATGGACCGTGAGCAATTGTTTCATTTTTACTAGATGGTGCTACATAATTTTTGGATCAATTTGTTTTATAGCTGTTGGAAAATTGTTGATGATATATTTGGAATGTAGTGCTATATGGAATATGAGTATTGTGGTATCAGTGTTGGAGGGTATTTATGGTACTGGAGCGTTAAAAGGATCTTATTATTTCAGCAGTGGTAATCATAAGAGAGGACTTGTTATGATGCTTGTTTTCTTTGTTTTTGGTGGTGTTTTGAGGTTAATGTGTATCTACTTTGAATGCTATAAAGGAGGGAGTGGAATTTTTATACAAATTGGGATCCTTACTTGAAAATAATTCAGAAGTTGTTTTACTACACCTAATGGAATTGATTCAAAATCTTGTAAAAACCTTCAATTTTTATTTAAAGAAATAGTGTGAAGATTAATTGGAATTGAAATTTAATGGGTGAAGTTTTCACCAAGTTTTTCTGATCAATCTTCAATCAAAAATTAAGTTGTTGTCAGAGAGAGAAGAAGGAGAGGAATCGCAGGAGTGAGAGGAAGGGGAATGGAATGGAATGGATGGAGGTGTGTAAAAATTAATCGTTGTTATAATCGTTGTTATCTCCAGTCTCCACCTCATGTATGGGGTCATTATTAAATATTTTATTAAATAAATGTTTAATAGCGATTAGATAACTGAGCAGTAAAAATTAATTTTTTTTAATTTTAATCTTCTATTTGTTTTTGATTTAATTTATTTATTATTTATGTTTATTGTTTGTTTATTTTTTATTGGTTTGTTATATTAATCTTTTTCGATGATTAAAGATTAACATTCTTAGAGCATCCACAATGGAGACATCCATTTTTGGGTTCTTAAATATGTGTCACGCGTACACATCACTCATTTATAATTTTTTAATAGTAGTACCTAATAAGTACTTAACTTAATCCCTCCAATCCAGATCTCACACAAAGTTCTTAAATTGGACCCACTAATCAACTATCAATAATTTTATATCACTACATTCTAATTTTTTAATATTAAAAGCGTATGGACCCCGCTTAAAGTTGGGGGTCTTAAATAAGATTCTGAGTCTTATAAGATCTTGAAAAAAATTCACCCCAATGGAGATACCTAATAGGTACCGAGTCTTAAATGTTTAAGACCCTCCCATTAGAGATGGTCTTGTAAGCAGAGTTATTTAAGAGTATCTACCCTTTTATTTATTAATATCTTCTTTTTTTACTAAAAAGAATAGTATTTTAAAATCTAAGCCATATATTTTTTTTTTCTTTATAATATAACACGAATAGAAGCAAAGCACCAGAACATAAATTTCTAAATTAAATGAATCTTCTTATAATCGCAATTTTTATTCTTATACATGAAAGATGTTCATACAAAATTCAATTACTTCTTTTTTTTAATACAAAATTAATTACATTTCATAATACGTATGAAATGTTCAAAATACGTTGTACAGTTTGAAGCAAAGAGAGTATAATTTTATTCACATCCATGATAATCACTATATAGTCTATAAAATTTTAATAAGCCATGAAATTTCTTAAAACTTAAAAAATGGAGGAACTTTTCAAAATAGTCACATTTAGACCACACAAAGAAAATTCCGAAATCTGTGAATTTTTTTTCCTAACATATATATAATTTATAAATGGGTTTTGCTAACTTGTTAAGAATTTCTTTAAGAAAAATGTTAAGGGTTTAAAAGTAGAAACAAATGATAATTTTCATATGGATTAATAGGCTTTTACCCCCTATCATTTGAGAGTTTTTTGGTATACCTTTGTCAAAAAAAACTTGGAGATTTCCCCTACCATTAGAGGATTCTTTGGTTCACACCCCTAAAACCATCTGACTAGATAAATTAGCTTCGGTGGCGCGCTAATGTCTTATTTTTTTTTGTTTGATTTTATTTATTTCCACGTGAACACAAAATATATTTTTTTTACAAAAAAATATTAAAGATGGAAAATACCTAAAATACCTCAAATAAATTCACTTATCCAATAATGTTCATAATTTTATTTTCATTTTCATTTTCATAGGGAGGAAGGAGAATAACAAAGGTTTTGATTATAATCTTTCTTTAAAAAAAAAATTGGTTATAAATCAAGTCTAATTTCAACAATTGAAGTAACAAATTCTCTATATTGAAAATCAAAACATTATAGTTACAAATTATGATGTTGCACTTTTTAGTTATTTTGATGTTAAAACAATTTTACGTTATCCAACTTTAGTTTGTTGCAAGTATTTTATGATAAAATTTGTTATTTAATATTATAACTTATAATTTTATAACGCTAAAATATAGTGAAATAGGTTACACAATTTTTTTTTAAGAAAATAAAAATTTGTGTAATTTTTATGAGAAAAAAATACAAGGACGCGTCATTTAATATTAACAAAAAAAAGAAATATAATTTGGGTAACCCACAACCCAACCCAAACTAAACCGGAATCTAGTGGGTTTGCCCAAACCCACCCATTAATATAACGGGTGACGTTTTATCTTATCCAAACTGGAGTATCCTATATGGTTCGGGTCTTGGGTTTGGCCAAAACCAGTCCAAACCCACCCACGAACACCCCTAGTTTAGGTAATTCAATTAGTTTGAGTTAAGATATAAAAAGTTAGAGATTATGGGTTTAAAAACATAACTTTAATTTTTTATTAGAAATATTATAATTTCATTTTCATTTATTTATTGTTTTGAAAATTAAAGATGGGAGGAATGCTTATTAATTCTTAACCTAATTAATAATAAGATAAAGAAGCCTCTTAAAAAAAATAAAAATAAAGAAGTGAATCACTGCCGGTAAACATGATTTTAGCGCCGGGTTAAAGATTCAACTTAAATCGTATAAGGACTTGAATTCAAATTTTGATGCCGTGTTAAAACTTTATCGATGGATAGTATATGCACATACATCGGTCAACACTTTTTGAGCTTTGAGACTATCTTTGACCCCTCAAACACCACTCACCTATATTTTATTTATATTTTTTTTGTAAGAAAGAAAGAAGACAATATAATATACATTCAAATTTAAAAAGTATTTTATAAAGAGAATTTCTACGGTACACTCACAAAATGAGGTGTACCGGTACTCCTACTTCTTAATTATATAAATGAACGATCATTTTTTATGTATTAAATAGCTATTTGTCAATATTTATATTTTATAGAACAACATTTCATAAGAAAAACATCATTTAATTGTTTATAAGAATCAAAGTAACTTTTTTTACATATTATCGTAAAAAATAATGAATGTTCTCAATTATGAGTGATAAAAATTTAAAAAAATAAAAAATTATTTCTTTGACACTTTTGATGAATAAGATTTAGTTACTATAATTATAAATGATAAAAAAAAAATATTTTTCTTCAAAAAACAACTCATTTAACTATGAATTTAAAGAGTGAGTGTACCGGTACACTCAAATATAGTGGGTGTACCATAGAATTTGCCTTTTATAATACAAATAAAAAACATTAGTTATATTTTTAAAGCAATCATGAAAGAGGTAATCTATTGATTTATTTAAAAAAAAAAGAGGGTAATGTAATGGGAATGCAGAGCCACACAAAGCAGAGAGAGTGATGAATAAAGTGATGATGAAGATGAATGGTTAATGGTTAATGAACATGACCATGGCTTCTACTCTCACTCACACACTCTCTCTCACTCCTTCCACTTCCCATTCATATCTCTCCCAAACCAGACACAGTTTTCGTTTTCCCACAATTAAGTTACCTTCTTTCAGCAACAATAACCGTAATAACCACCGTGTCTTCTTTAAAGTCTCAGCTTCATCTTCATCTTCGTTTCAAGCTCTTATATTTGACTGTGACGGTGTCATCTTGGAATCTGAGCACTTACATCGTCAGGCTTATAACGATGCATTTCTTCACTTCAATGTTCGTTCTCCTTCTTCTTCTTCTTCTTCTCAACCACTCAACTGGGATATAGAATTCTATGATCAACTTCAGAACCAAATTGGCGGTGGCAAACCCAAAATGCGATGGTTCCATAAATTTCTTTCTTTTATTCTTGAAACATTGCTTCTTAGTATTATGTTATGTTTGTGATTGTGATTGTGATTGTGTTTTTTTTTTTGTTGAAAATTTTCAGGTACTTTAAGGAACATGGGTGGCCTTCATCAACGATATTTGAAACTCCTCCAACTAGTGATGAAGAACGAGCCAAGTTGATTGACACTCTTCAGGTTTTTATGCTTTTCTTAATCTTACTTTCATTTCTATATATTTATCATGACTAGGCCACTATACACTCACAAAGAGGACACGGCATTGACACCATCGGACACTAACATGTGTTTGACATCAGACACGCCTTATATATGAAGTGTTAGTGCTACATAGTTTGGAAGCTACTATCAGAACGGAGATTGTGTAGTAATTTAATAATTAGGAGTTAGGAGCTTCACTATTTAGTAACCATGTTTCCTATTGTTCATAGGATGAGACGGATTAGAAATTATGCAGATCATTTAATCGACTAAACTTGCTCTGGTTACTATTTATTTAGAGGGGAAAACTTGGACATGAAATTGTTCTGCCCCTTTAGAATGAAACTGACATTCATTACGATTATAATTTCCTTGTTTGGCTATTTAATTTGCAAATTCAAGATTACAAAAGATTGTGAACTAGAGATGTTTCTTGATCCTTTTTCAACTTATTTTGATTGAGTAAATCGAGTTTTTGTGCTTATCGAAGTATCAAGACTTGTATGCTTATGATGACCCTGTCAATTGTTGCCTCACTTAGAGTATGGTGTCACATTGAAGAATGAATTTGAGACTTAAGTCAAATGGCAGCTGCACTGGAATTTAGAAAGAAAGAAATAGATTATACTTCATGAGTTCTATGTCCCACATTGGTTGGATGAAACAACAAGTACTGGGGCTGGGATGAGATTATTTGGACTGCATGAAAAATTTGAACTTGGGACTCTTGTATTATAGTGTTACTTCTAAAAAGCTGGACTTGGCTCTTTGCTTTTGAATAACTGTAGACCTGGTTAGAAATTGTAAACCTACTTTCACACTCAAATGAACCATCTATTTTAATGGATGTCTTCAAGAATTTATCCTAGACCAACAATTTGAATCCCATCATTTTAATACGTTTCTTAAATATATTAAATATTTATTTCACTCTCCAAGAAATATATCAAGTGAATCTACATGAGAAAGAAGTCTCGATTTGTTGTTTGATATAGTAGTCTGCTTAAGCATAAGAAATTTCAGATTACAAATATTCATTTTGTTCTTTATCTCTCTAAATTGCATTTAATCATGTTACAATATGGACCTAGTTGATTCCATATGACATGAAGGATACATCTAAGTGATTCTAGAGTCAAAGTTATTTTGAGTGAGAAAATCAAGTTTATGCACCTATGAAAGTTCAAATACTTGTATGCTTTTGTTGCATGCATAAATCACTTATTTTGGTTTCTTAAACAATGAAGACCCTGTCAATTATTGCCTCACTTAGAGTATGGTGAATTTCATTGGTCATGTAGGATTGGAAGACAGAGAGATACAAAGATATAATCAAGTCTGGCTCTGTACGTATATTTCCTCTCCTAATATTCCACATTCCTGAATTGTGAAGGTGGTATTTTTGTTGATAAGCTAACACATAATAATTAAATTACCTTCGCATTCTGGCACAGGTAAAACCTAGACCAGGAGTTTTGAAATTGATGGATGAAGCCAGAGACGCTGTACGATTATTTACCGGTTATATACTTTTGTAATGTTTTGATCTATATTTTTTGTTTTGTTGCACGAAGTATAACCTTGTTTACCGTTATACTTGATTGGTTTGGTTCGGAACTTATCATTTTTTGCTCAATTGCTGATGCAGGGGAAAAAGCTAGCTGTTTGCTCTGCTGCAACTAAAAGTTCAGTTATTCTTTGTCTTGAAAACCTTATTGGAATTGTAAGCATACTCTAATACTTGTTGTCTCTATTGGGAGTAGGAGTTTTCTTCATGAATTTGCATTCAAGCATCTTATTTTTTCTACTGTAGGAGCGCTTTCAAAGCCTTGATTGCTTTCTTGCTGGTATATGCACATCACTTTAATATCTAGTATTGTTCGTATAACATTGAAACATATATGTTTCCTGATCATGAGTTTAGGACCATGTTTAACCTTATCTATCAATTTTATTTAAACTTTAAGGTGATGATGTGAAGGAAAAGAAGCCCGACCCGTCAATATATGTGACTGCTTCCCAGGTTTTAATATGACAATACCATCAAGAACTTTGAAAAGTGAAATTTTGAGGGTTTTTTTTTGTGTGCCAAATTACAAGTATAATTTATATATTGTGCATTGCAGAAGTTGGGTGTATCAGAGAAAAATTGCTTGGTGGTAGAGGATAGTGTTATTGGTTTACAGGTAAATCTTCTCATATTATGAATGCTCTATATATGTGCTCAGTTAATCTCCTTGTATGTTGTGAAAAAAATAAATAAGAAAAAGCTAACTATCTTAGCTTGTGTTCGAAAGTTAGAGGACAAGGAAAACTCTTATTTGTTGTTTGATATAGTTGGCTTAAATAAATGAAATTTCTATTCACAAATCTCTATTTGGTTCCTTATCTACTTAAATTGCATTTAATCATGTTCAGAATACTGTAATCCCGACTTTGTTAACTGTGGTTAAGCGAATTCATCATCCAAGGCTTGAAGCGTGAATCGTTAGACTTGGATGGTTTCTGCATTGGACTTTAAAAAGAAAGTAATCTTATACTACTCATGAGTTTTATGTCCCACATTGGTTAGAAGAAATAACAAGTACTGAAGCTTTGCTATAAAATAAGAGTTCAATTACATAACAATTTATACCTTTCTCGGCCTTTTGGCTAAGATCAAGTGTAGTATCTGTTCTTATCAGTTTAATATCTGATATGTGGGCCAATGGTCCACTTGATATTAAATTTATTTATTGAGGGGGAGAGGCCACCACGGTAGCTTGCTATTGGGCCTCTCTGTGTCGCCTTTGTGTTGCACTATAGCAATGGTCTGGCGCACCCCACCATTGAAGTCTTAAGTTTTGTTTTTTAATTCAATAAATTAGTTTTTTTCTCTCCTTATTATCTTGTTAAACTGTATTTAATAAACTAACAACTAATCTAATCATCTTATGTCGCTAACAATTATCTTGCTAAAATACATTCTCAAACTAACAATTAAACTAATAAATTTCTACAGGCAGCAACACAAGCAGGGATGTCTTGTGTGGTTACCTACACATCTTCCACCGCTGAGCAGGTGAGGCCCTCAAATGAATTTAACAGAAAATACTACGATTTGATATTGAAATTCGGGTGGAAAAACTGGCTGCATGATGACATAACTGGTTTTGTCTTTGATCGTATGTAGGATTTCAAAGAAGCCATAGCAATCTACCCTGACTTGAGTAACGTAAGGTATAATCATAATGCATTGCTCAAAACTGTTTCTATTAGGTGTTCTCAATTCAAACACAGCTACTAAGATTTTTTGAACAATTATGCAGCTTGAAAGATTTGGAGTTGCTACTTCAAGATATTGTAGCTGCTAAACAGGACAATTGTTTATGACATGAAAATGTTGGAATTATTAGTTACCTTGAATTTGTTTATGTGAGTAAAGCGGCTCGAAAGTTTGAGGTTTATCACAAGGCTAAGATCCTTTGTTTTTCTTTTTATTTTATTTTATTTTTTTACATGTTTTTATGTGGATTCAGTTCATTGCAAAATGTAATAAAGGTCATAATTCATTGTTTGTATTTTGAATGTCTCTCATAGATTTACTTTCATGGTTCATCAAGTTCAGTGCATGAAAGTTGAGATGTTTTTATTTTTAAAGTTTTCAAATAATTAGTTTCTTTCCTCCTTAAATTCTTAAGAATGAACATAATCAGCAATGAACTCTGTATTTCTTCAGTCAAATCATCTATTGAAATATCTTGAGGCCTATTTAAGCCGTAAAATACAGAGTTTTAGGCTATTAACTGATTTAATATATAATTAAAGAACCTCAAATTACATTTTCATCAATGAAAAACTAACAAGACTAATTGTATATCATTCAAAGAGCTAATTTAATTCTTACTCATCGATTCGTTTTGAATGGCTGACGTCCTCAATGCTGTAAATTTGCCAGAATAGTTTCAACTACATGTTATCAGGATATAATTTCCAGTGTGAAACAATATAAATGAAAACATTTTTATATCATCATGATTTAACATGTAGTAAGTAGAGGTGAAAACATTACGATAAATATTAGTTTTGTAAGAAAAGCTGCTAATAAAAGTTCCAACTCTTGCTGTGGTGCTGGTTGAGGCAGAGGAGACGGTGGTGTCAGGTCCTCCGGAGGTTGTTGATAGACTTTTAGCAAGTGTACTAATAATATCGAAGTAATAAAATTTATAAGTTTGTATCCACAGGGGACTGTGTTAATCTCAATTTAACAATAAGGTTACTATCTAGGATGTGTAAATTATTTTAGTGTTCGAGGCGGTAGTTTTGATTGCATAAAATAGGCTCAGAAATTCGCCCAAAATCGTGTCACGTTTTTGCAACCGTGACACGTCGAAAGCATGTTTTTCTGGTCTGGTAAAATCGTGACACATTTTTGGCGTTTTTTCAGCATCTTCAATTTTTTCTGTTTTTCGCACTTTATCATGCTCAAAATAATTGTGAACTTCAATATTCTTCAGAAAGTTACTTTCTTCAAAATCTTCAACTTTTCATATTTTCCTTGCTCTTTAAGCTTACTGTGAACTCAAAAGATCATGAATTTACAATAAAAATAACGAAATAACTACTTTCATCGGTCGTGGCCGCGGTAATAAACATTGTACTCACTACAATAAACTGGTTCACGCCACCAATGATGTTTGTTTCACAAAGCATGGCTGCCCACCTCATTGCCAAAAGACCAATAATGGTTCTGCCGACAATTGTACAACTAGTACCACTGAAAATGAAGATGGTAAATCTAGTGCGGCTGAGGGATCTATTGGTAGCTGCATTGGACTTTAGAAAGAAAAAAATAGCATAGTACTCATGAGTTCTATGTGCCACATTGCTTAGTTGAAACAACAAGTACCGATGCTTTGTGATATAAAACAAGAGTTTATTCTCTTCACAAATCATACATTTCTCGGCCTTTTGGCTAAGATCAAGTGTAGTATCTGTTCTTATCAGTTTAATATCTGATATGTGGGCCAATGGTCCACACGATATTAAATTTGTTTTTTTAGGATGAGAGTCCACCAAAATAGCTTGCTATTAGGTCTCTCAAGTGTCATCTTTACGTTGCACTATTGCATTGGTCTGGCGCGCCCCACCAATAAGTTTTTGGTTTCTTTTCATGGATTAGTACTTTTTTTATTTTAACTTATGATGTGGTTTTTTTAACTAAGTGCTTATTTTGAGTAGTTACTTATGTTAGGTCTCCAGCTACAGAGATTATTTCTGGCTATGATGGCTAAGTTCATTTGTATTTTTCCATGGATAAGTACTTATTTTATTTTGCCAAAAACAGTACTTATTTGATTTTGCCAAAAAAAAAGTACTTATTGGATAAGTACTTGTGTTGGTTTTTAAACTGGTCTCTTAAGCTGTGCTTATTGAAAATTTCACAAGATGGGATAACAATGATTATTTGGATTGGGTGGTAATTTTTGACTTGGGACTCTTGTAGACTGCAGTGTTACATCTAATAAGATGAACCTGACATTTTGTTTTTGAGTATTGTAATCCTGGTTAGGAATTGTTAATTATTTTCGAATGAAGCATTTCTTTTTGTAAACATGGTTTCAAGAATTGGTCCAAGAACAACAACTTGAGTCCGTCTTTTGATTAGTTAAAAAAAAACAATTTGATCCTATCTTTTGAATATTTTTTTTAAAATATAAAATATTTATATTTATTTCACTCTCTAAAAAATATATCCGATGAATTCATATAACAAGTCTTGATTTGTTGTTTGATATAGTATTTTGCTTTGCATTTAATCATGTTATGATATGGATCTATTTGATTCCATTTGACATGATGGATCTAAGGGATTGCTTGATGGACAAACCTTTTTTATTTGACTCCAACCAATATAAAATAAAACCCATTTACCTGGGATTGAAAAGTTGTCTCAATAGACTGTATCAAATGTTTGTTTACTGTTTAAACAAGAATTTAGCATCGAATGGGGTGGTGGTGCAGTTGGCTAGCGCGTAGGTCTCATAGCTACTGAGTGATCCTGAGGTCGAGAGTTCAAGCCTCTCTCACCCCATTAATTTCTTTTTGTTTTATTTCTTCTTCTGTTTTATCACATCGATCAAGGAAGCTTGCTTCAAATTCCATGTCTATGCGGTGCTAATTCAAGAGCTGCTATCTCAATGAGAATGTGTCTCTTCATCACACTCTCCGTGAAGGTAATCAATGCGCCGATTTTCTTGCCAAGTTAGGAGCTTATTCTAATGACAAGCTGTTGACGCACACGCAACCTCCTGATGAGCTCGGTCCGCTTATTAGAATAGATACTTTAGGAACCATGTTCCTGAGAGCTTAGTTTCCCTTCTCCTCTCTTTGCTGTTTTCTGTTTTCTTTTGTTAGCTATGTAACAAAAAAAAAAAAAAACACGTATAACATACAACTAAATAACCTAGCACGAATGAAAAGATAGGTTTGCAATAAGGTTCCCTGGTTCATCTTGTAAAGATGATACAAATAAGAAATACAGTGGATTTTTTTTTTTTTTTTTAAATTAATGATAAAGATAGGGAAGTTCCTTATTTGTAAAGTGGTACTCAATGAATGAGTAGTGATGATTATGGATTCTGTAATTCTTGAGGCAAAAACTTCATTTTCAAAGAAAAATAATTTTTTTTAACTATTAATTAAAAAATAATGTAAAAAATTGAAATGTTTTTTAGATATGTGTTTTTTGTTAAAATATTTTTAAGTTAAATAATATTAGAGTTAGTTGCCAAAAATGATAAAATATTGCGTAAGAGAAGGGTAAAAGAAAATTTCAATGAAAACACCTTAATGGAAAACTCAAAGCTTGGTGAATCATGATCATTAATATTTTATAGGGCTAATTTGGTTCGTCAAATTTTTAGATCAAATTTGGTTCATCAAATCAAATACAAAGCAAAATTTTGGAAGGAAAATTGTCGAGTTTATGGAGAAAAAATAATGGAGCTTGGGTATGCAACAAAAGGGAAGGAGAATTGATGAAGGGTAGTGAAAGTGAATAATGGGTTGTAATAACCAAAATACAAAATTTAATCCAGCATTGATTCTAGTCAACTCAAAAGTTAGGAATTGTATCTTCAACTAGAATAGATTTTGAAAAGCTGAACTAAAAATGTTGGAATTGCTAGTTTTCAAGTTTAGTTCCACTTCTAAAGGGATCATAGTTTATTTTGGAGGTGTAAAATTGATTCCGAAATGTTTGGTTGTTGTGGAGTAGAATTGATTTTGTCTCCAGAATTGATTCTACTTGAAGTTAGGATTTGTGGCTTTTGATTCTAAAATTGATTTTAATGCAAAAATTTATAATTCAACTCACTTTTACATAAATGTATCCAAACACAAATCACTTTTAGTCAAAATTACTTAAACCACAATCAATTATCCATAATCAATTCTATCAAAAAAAAATTGAATGGCAAATATATATTTTATAAATAAAAAGGTGAAATCTCCTGCAAGAGTACAACCAAATAGAAATTAGAGTACAAGAAGTACTCAAGTCAAGCAATAATAAAAACACATAAAATCTCTCCCACAGAAAACAAGAGCGAAAACTAAAACACCAACTGAAAACCAACTAAACTCCTATCAGAAACACACAACCATAGCCGAACAAGAGCAAGACTAGGAACATAACCCCTCAGTCAACCAATCCAAGACAAATCCACCACAAGTAACTAAAGGTGCCAGCACATAATGGGTTCATGATCCCATTCATAAAAGGAACAAGTGTGACCAAAATATTTTCCTAAAAATCACTTCCAAGAGGTGAATTTAACAATATTCATCAAATGAAACACATGCGTCTCCTTTCCCAAAACGATGTGAGTGTTTCGGGAATTCTCCACGCACAACCAAACACATGATTGCTTTTTGGAACTAAGGCCAAGTTTATATTTTTCCGTTTTGAGGTAATTTTTGCAATGAAAAATAGAAGTTATAAAACGTGGCTTCTCATTCAAGGCGTGTCTACACTCTACACTAAATGAGACTTCGTTTCTTTTGTTTTAGGAAAATAATTAGGTATTGCTTAGTTTTCATCCGGTTTTGAAAGTGAATTTCTGTGAACTGCCAAAATCTTACAAGTCAATTGTTGCAAAAAAAATGATAAAACTACATTCTTTAGAAAAAAATTGCGTGCATAACACGATGAAAAGTGCCTAAGGCACATTATGTAAGTATTACCCTTTGTTTTATACCTCTCGTCAATCTTACCATATAAACTGTTGTGCTGACTTCTATTTTTACCTATGAGTTTGATGGGCATGCAGAAATGTAAAATATTTTTACACTAATATTCAATGAAATATCAAAATACATCCATATCTCATTACAAACTTCTACCTACCCATACAAAATTGGGGAGCCCCTAATATGGACCTCTACTTTTAAGGTCCACCCAGGGTCCTTGCTAATTGACCTACTATAGTAGGTAGATTCTGTACCTTTTCAATTTAAACCGTACAAATTGAGAAAAACAAAGTAACGTTGATGAAAAGTTAATTCCATAATTCATGTCAACTACCATGGAATCAAAAAACGAATTAATCATCCAATTTGCAATCCGCTTTTTGTTACCATAACTTCAATTCCATCATTCATAGGTTGATGAAACACAACAGCAACAATAAACAATGAATCACAATTTGAGAACACAATGATGACAAAAGTGTTCGTTGAAGATCTTGCCTCCGAAAGACACTGATAAACTATCTGCTTTCAGTTTCATTAAAGACGCAAACTTCTATATTTGCGTCAAGTCATTGCAATTTGTATTCCCCCAAATCATTCCTTCTACCTAACCAAGGCACACTCCATGCTTGGAGTTGGAAACAAGAACACCAACATCAAAGACAAAATCAAGATCGTGTCCCACCACTGCTCCTCATAAAGATTTACATGAAAGGAATGAAGTGAAGAAGTAGGTACAGTATGAAATAAAGTTATGGAATGAAGAAATAGAGGCGAGAAAATGTAAAAGTGATATATACTATTTAAATTGGAAAGGAACAAAATAAATCTGCTATAGCCGATCAATTACTATGGACAATGGGTGGACTCTAAAAAAAGAGGTCTATAATAGGGGCTCCCATAAAATTGAGATGATATGGCAATCTAGTGAATTTTGATTGAATATCAGTGTAAAATTGTTGTACACTGACAATGCATATCTCTTAAATGTTTACAATTTTATCTATAGTAGTATTTTAATAGTGTGCATAAAACATTTAATAAATGACTTCATTTCATATATCCTAGTTGTGGAGGTATCTTTCGGGTGATGAATTCTCTATATTGTTGGGGTGTTGTGGTGTACATGTGGCTGAATTGAACTCAAAGAAAGAGGTGTACCAAGGTTGAGTTGGAGGTGTGGTTAGTGCTCTTGTAGACGACAATAGAGTCTATCATGAAGCTTACAGTGCAAAAGCTCTAGATAGTATGGGGTAAGAATTCTCCTCTTTACCCAAATCGTTTCGTTCATTCCCAAAGTAAAAGTCTAAAATGGCCTTGCGCAACTTAACATGCACTAGTGTATTTTGTACTTATGTTAAGTCACGTTGCATGACTTGACATGCGCTAGTGTATTATGAGCGTGACTTAAGTCACACCGCATGAGTTAACTCACGCTGAGAAGAAAAAACATTTCTCCTTCAAACCCAGTTTCTTTCTGCCTTTCTTCCTTCCTCACATTCTATTGAATCGGTTGTTGTGTAACAACCCATGCTTTTGATAATCTAATCACCCTGCTCTTGTTTCTCACATGCTATTGAATTCAAATTTAACAGAAACCTTTGCCTTTGATTCAATTAATTTCAATTCAAAAGCAACCGTCATTCTAGAGGTTCTAATTCCAATTCTAATTAAACATAAACCTTTGAATTCCAATTTCAATTCAAAAGGCTTCTTTCTCACTTTCAATTGGAAGGGTATGCTATTCAATTATACAGCAAGGAAGTGAGAAGAGAAACCAGGTTAATGTTAGAAACTCCGATTCTTTCAATTGAACAAGGTTTACAATTGAAAGTTATGCTATTCAATTCTACAGCAACCGTGTTTCTTTCTTCCATGCTCTAGAAACCTTTATTTCCAATGTTAAAAAAAATTGGTTGTTGTGTTGAGTGCGACGTTAGTCTATTTCTTTTGCGTGAGTTAACTCACGTAAGGATATTTTGGACATTTACTTTGGAAATGAGCGGAACCATTTGGGTAATAAGCAGAATTCATGGGGTAAACCATTCGGTGTCCACTCGGTTTTACCATGACTTTATGCTAGGGATAAAGTTGGAGGAATACATAGTTTAACAAGTTTTTTTTTAAAAATAAAATAAAATAAATAATCATAACTTATCAATTGAACTTCAAAAATGTCTAGAGTGAACGTGAAAGATTAAGTTGTTAAATCATGAATCATGTAAACAGAATGTTTAAAAAATAAAAAACTGACATCTTTCCTTGAAAATGATTTCCTGAAGAATTATACCAGCCAAAAATACAAAAATGGTGTTATAATGGGAATCAATTTTGAAAGTGACCTTGACTTTTTTTGGGATTTTAAAAAAAAAAACAAAACAGATGGAGCGTGAAAGCTCATTGCATGAACAAATGCAAATATATACTCGAACATTCATCAATACAAAACCCCATTAAAATTAAAACACTTGAAGGCCTTATATAAAAGACAAAAAACTCGCAGGCCTAAATCATGTTTACAAGTTCCCCTTTCAACCTTGTACCTTCCTAATGATTATCAACTAATATCCTAACCAACAGGGGAGGGGGTACCAATTTAGCACCAGATTATATGAACAAATTAGTTATATGTTGAAGGTCTTGGTTTTGGTGGTATATAATACGAATTACCACAATCAATTGGAGTTTGCATAAGCGGATTCAATCTGTCAAATATTATGCGGCCGCCTCTACCCATTCTTCCACGAAATGTACATGGTTGTGCTGACACCCCACTTTTTGTGATAGGATCTGGTGGCAGAATACCTGCCATTGCCAACTTATCAGGAAGTAATGGCTTTGCAAACAATAAAACTGGTTCAAGTGGATCCTGCATAGTCCCATAACACAAAACTCATCAACCATCACAATAAATATGAAGGTAAAATGAAAAATCTACATGAATCATCTTATAACACAAGAATATGTAAGGGGATGAGGACCTTACTCAAAATGAGCAATGTATATATCATTACCAGTTTTTGAGGCCATCCATGTGGAACCAATCTCCTCTTTAAGTCTTGTTTTGTATTGACAGTAGGAACCATGGGCATGTTGGAGTCATAGGGATGGAAATTCTGAACAGCATTAGACCGTGTACGAGGAAGACGGCTTGTCATGACATCATCTGAATCGAAAAATTCCTCTTCACTTGAAACAAGCTTGGAAGAGAAGGGAGTAAATCCAGACAGTGCCAAGTTGTCTTCCAAAAATTCTGTTTCATGCTGAAATATAAAATTCTACATCAGTTCACATGTTCAAAGACAATAAGTTATAATGCACTTTACGCCTCACTTAGAAAAACACAACTATGCGTATACTAATTACTAAATCATAAAAAACTGGAGAATAGAGATTTTTGTCTATAAAAAAGAAGAGATTTCTCATTAAATGACTGTTTAGCAGAATCCAAAGTAAGAGAAAAGTCAACAACGAACAGTCTACAATTGTCTTTACTGTGTTCAAGAGGTCCGAAATATCTTTGAATAGGTTTCGTAAATAAAACCATCATAATCGCAGAAGCACTGGTAAACATTCCTCAGGAATTAACAATAACAATCAGCTCTAAGTACCACAAACAGGTTCAAACACAATAAACATATGGACTGATACTCATACCTTGTACTTCATTTGCATCCTCTGTAGTGTAACTTCACTCTCTATTACTTCTCTTTTTTTCTCTTCCCTCTGGTTATGTTCATATATCAACACAATAAGTAAGCATACAAACAGGTAAAAATTGTGCAAAACACTCCAGACAGCTTGAAAACCACACCTTGATCAAAGCTTCCAACAAGCTCTTGGCTTGGTCAAGGTTGCGCCGAACCTGTTTATGCAAAAAGCTTTAAATAAATTCTCAGGTAATATATAGTATATACTTCATCAGAAATATTCCAATTTCAATGATTTTTTTCCAACATTTCTTTAAACAGAAGATACGGACAAAGAAAACACTAATTAATACAAAAAAGCAACCGATTAAATTTAACTCTCGGATTTGATTCTGGTTTAAATTTATTTTGACTTTGATTTAGTTTAAAATAGAACCACTGCCTGGGTGAATTTGTAACAATTTGTGCTTGACATTCTTCATAGGATATGGCTACTCTCTATGAACAATTCCAACTACAAAACCTCAAAAGGCATATAGTTTAATTGGTAGTTTCACATTATAAAAGGCTACGATCACACAGACGAAACTGGAAATCGATACAGATCAAATCTTTTTAATGTAAAACGACAACTACATGCAGAACAGCAGCACCATCTATTGCATAGCAGCATTGAACTCAGAAACCATGAGCTGAACACCAAGAGATGTATTTGTGTTACTTTCAATGCTGAGTGATTTGATTTTATGTATTTAGTTGCAAGCAGTCTTATCAGCCAAATGGAGAGATAAAGCATGTCAGCAAAAGACAATTTATAGTACACTCCATTAAGATGAGTGTTTTCCTTTACCATTCCCTATCGTCTTTCAAACAATATCCAGCACACAAGCCATGCGTGGTTCATTATTCTCTTTGGCCAAATCAGCTCCGAAACTTGTTAATATGGTTGTGCTAGGATGACATAATCGTATGTATAACACCATAACTGCTATTTTTTTCAAGCTAATGGTTTTTACATTACTTTTTAATCAAAAAGTGGTGCCGTTGTTAACTTTTTAATCAAAAAGTGGTGCCGTTGTTAACAGTGAACGACAGAAGGTACCACAAACCAAAGATCATAATAAAGTAAGAAGTGATGCTTTTTTACTAAATTTTTGGGTAAGGAACTATTATTTGCACTAAATACATATATGCAACACAAATATAGCATATAGAAACACTGGTTTCTCCATGTAAGAAATTCGATTAGAAAAATACAAAGTATGGATCAAAATGCATTTCAAGAAACTTGTTATTCCCTGTGTTATTGAACAAAATAATAAATCTTTATCAATCCATTAAAAACTTGTACATACACTTTCAGATAAATAACAATCCATAGTGCAAGGATAAACCACAAGGGCAAAAACCTATTACCCCAAATCCACATCGAAAACCAGGCCCTCAAACGACAAGAGAAGAAGCTTCAAGCCCAATTTTAACAAGTACAACAAAAGTCTTAGAATCGGGATCAATTAACAAAAGCTAACCTGGCGAAGCTTTTCAAATGACTGCACATTGTTTTCTCTCCTTTGCATCTAAACAGAAAAAAGAATGGGCTTACTCAGCCAAAAATACTGCATAAATTTTCATAAATTGAAAACTCGGAGGAAAATACATTTTCCCAAAACCAAAGTACAATCAAAACAAGAGAATTTCTCCACTTACCCTTCTGGTATGAAGCCGGTGGGCTTTCTCCCTTGGACGAAAGACATTATACGGGTTGGTGTCATTAACAGCTGGAGCTGGCTGCATACATAATGCAGTACATTTTGTCAAATCTCTTCATAATGTGCTTGCAAAGCATACTACTTAAGGACAAGTATAGCTAACGCAACAAAAGACAAAATTGAGTAACCCTAACCACTGAGGCTGGCGGTAAACTGCTTAAGAAAAAATTCAAATAGAAGACTCTGAAAAAAATAGTTGATTTGGGAATGTTGAAAATTAGGTTATGAATGAGAAGGTAAATTATGCCAATAAAATAACTATATAATAACTTTATGAGTAAGATAATGTCTACGCAAAATCAGTAAACAAAAAGGGATAACATATTCAACTATAGTCCTGTATCAAAATTTGAAATCATGTCATAGGAAGTTATGCAAAGCTATAAGTAAAGTCTAAAGAAGAAAATTATAAATCTCTAAATAAAACATTTGACGGCAGTGTGGCTCAGTTGAGTTATAGAACAGATGAATCTTCTATCAAATATATATGAAGTAAACTCAGAAATACACATACATTATATATCAGTGACAGAATAAATTAAATATAAGCTTTGAAAACCAACCTGCAAACGTCGCAAAATGGGCTTTAGCCACCGTATTCGCTGCCAAAACATGCAACTAAGTGGGTAAGGCATCAATAAATTTGGTAAATACTGACTAATAGAACGCATACAAAGAGGGAAGATCTAGATTCATAGCACGGCTTGCATGCCTTAGATAGATCTATCATATAAAGTAAGAAAAAAATTGACGTAAATATCACAAGATTCAAGCTAGGTGGATGATTGAAGAAATAGATACTTCAAGTGTTTTTTGAGGTCAAAAGGTTCCCTTTAAACTCAAACAAATTTTATAACAAAACCATAGCACTTGATGCTTTATGGCACTAAATCATGGGTGGTGACAATATAAGCATAAGCTGAGTGTTGCAAAATCAAAATGTAGTCATTGATGAGTGGAAACATAAGACAATATCAGGAATAAATGCATAAGAAAAGTAGGGTAACATAAACACGTATTGGGAAAAGAAAGAAGAACCTCGCCTATGATGGTTTGGCTGTGTGTGAAGAAGGCTAAATGAAACCATAGTAAGAAGAGCTGATCAAATGGATAAGAGTCCAATGATTAAGGTAGAAGGTAAGTGAAATGATTGAAAAAGACTTCAAATAATACATCTAAATAGCCTTTTTGGAAACCTCTTTCATTAAATAATACAACGGCATCTTTCAATCCATGCAACCAACTGCGCCTAGTAGGTGGTGGGGAACCTTGTGTTGCTGTGGTTTAATTCATTGTGGGATATGCAGAAAATTATAAAATGAAAGACCAGCATAGATAAGTGAAAGATGATTTAAATAAATTACAGTATCCTTCAACTCATTAATGACACTTTATTATATAATCATCCCCTTTGATTAAGCTAGTGAAGTCTGAGCCCTGAGGCATATTCTAAAAGTCTTAATACATCCTTCTCCACCCATTAGCATTCACATTTTGTCATGTGAATATTATTAATAAATATCAAGCCCTAGTACAATTTCCAGATCTCAAATGAATACAATTAATGAATTAAATTCAGAAAGTTAAATCAATAAACAAAGGAGTCTTATCCCTCAAAAGAGATAGTCAAATTGCATACCTTTTCTTTCCAATACTCATACACAGACTGGAGAATTGTGTATTTGACAGTCTGAGCTTGTAATGACTGCAATTTAAAGAAAACAATTTTTGATAAGCTAAATAGGATTCATATGTTTGTACTGCAAGACAGTGATATGAAATGCACAGTGAAACTTCAAAGATGCTCCTACAGTATCAAGAACAATAAATAAATAAATAAATAAATAAACAATAACCTAAATAATGAAATTTATGGAGAAAACCAATAGTGATTAGCATCTAAAAGCATTGATATTTCTTTTTAGAAAAATCTAAAAGCTAAACTTATCAACACATGGAACAAAATTGTTTCAAGATAGATTCTTAACACATAAATACCCTAAAAGAATTTGACCTCGATAGCAGTTTCAAATCGTAGTAGCACAGGAATCGGGGAACCAAGAGTGGCTGTTAAAAGGCCAGCTCTTTCACGAGCTTTATGATCCAACACCTCCAACTTGAAAAGAAGACTCTCAAACCTATCAATAAAAAAACATATATTACAACTGGAAGAGAGAGAAAACAGTTATACAATGCATATCTTATAAATTGAATTTAAGAAAAGTAGTATCAAACAAACAAAAACTCAATGGAATAGAAGGCTGACTCAAACAATATTAAAAATCCTTGTTGAGTGACATTGTAATATAACACCGACACAACCATTTTGTTGAACTCTAAACAAAAACAGCCATTATATATGAGTAAGACTTATAATAAGTTGCTTTTCTTGAAAACAATGCTATTTATTCAATAATCAAAATCCATTTATTAAAAATTTATATCCAATAACAGCCAATGCACCACAACAGAAATGATAGTTAACTAATTAAAACAAACCACAATCAATAGTACCCTCATAATTTCAAATAGTCACACACGCATAACTGAAAGCCATTGAACAAAGCCATAATTCAGTCTAAAAAGTTACATTTCAGGTGTCAGAATCTCCCTTTCTTCATTAAACTCTGAAAGCCAATCCTCATCTTCATTGTCTAAGTCATACTCAACAAACTCTCCGATCTCGGCCCTAACTGCAACAAATAAAAGAACTCAGCACACAAAGTGGAATTTATAAAAAGAACCTTCCAAAATCATTTCGAATATAATTAAATGATCTTATCTAGTGGCAATACCTCCTCTTGCCCGTAAATAGGAAGTTGGTTGAACGAAAGTGCAAGAATAGTCCCTTTCATATGTATCCACATAAACAAACATAGGAGTGGGTATTTCGGAGGCCAATTTCTTGCTGGGAACATGTTGAACATGGGCCTGAGAAAAATAAATAGATATACTGATGAACTTAACAATACCTTTTCAATGGTATCTTTCCTACTTAATATTTGATAGAGGAGAAAATTCATGAACAATTTCTTAATATTTGACAAGGCTTTAGTTCTGCATAGTTTAACATGAGTATGTATATTATTAAATAACAAATTATACAGATTAAGATGATTTTGTACAAGGAAAAACGGTTGAGATGGTACACCAGCCGCCACCTTGAATCCTTGATGCTAGCTAAGTACAATCTAGTAAATCGCTGACGACTACTAGAATACTGATATAGATATCCAAAAACATCCATATTTAAACAAGCCGACATAATGGCAGGCACCAAAAGGTTACCCAAAAAAAAAAAACATAATAAGTGGAAAACATGATGCAGTAACATATTATTACGAAGGATTCGTACCTCGTGTTCAACTTCAGGAACAATGCGTAGCAATTGTGAATTACGGGTAGAAGTGGGTTGCTCATCATCTTCAAAATCCTTGAAGGACTTGAGTATGGGGAGCTTCTTGTGAATGTCAAGTGGTCGAGGCCTGAAAGACAACCTACTCATTTCTACTCATCTATTCATTCCCCTTAAATTCCACGGTTGTCACTTTCTGATGCCAGCAATTTCTTCTACTGCTTTTGTTAAAGACGGATTAAATGACTGAGAGAAATACTACAGGAGAGGACTCTGAAAAAAGATACAAGAACTCTGAAAATTTTAGTAGCCTTAAGAGTGTTGAAAATTAAGTTTTTTGACCTCACCCTAAAAACTAAAAATTTCTCCAATAAAAGCTATGTTATCATGGATAATAATACTGAATAGTAATTATCTATGAAGGGAAGGATATACCTGATTGAAATGAGTATCAAAAGTGCTATTGCGGAATCATAAAATCAAAACCCTAAAAGAGAAGAAAAGAGAATCAGTAATCGATATATGAAATTGAAACACATTTTAAAGGTAAATAACATTGAAGCGTTTGTATACAGTGGAATTTGGGATCTGGAAGCAATTTGATGAAAGAATTATTAATGGCGGCAATTTGATGAAGGAAACCAAGCAAGAAATTAGGGTTTGTGTTGTTCGAATTTGATTTCACGGGAATAATAATACGGTGCGATGCGATCTATTAGGGTTTTCAAGTTCTCACACACTAATTACTAATTTCTCTACTCTTTTATTCATAAAATAAAATAAAAAACACTAATTTCATAACTCTCTCAGTAACAACTAACAAGCCTGGTTATTAATAATTTAAGTGATAATCGAATATCAAATGGGGTGATGGCGCAGTTGGCTAGCGCGTAGGTCTCATAGCTTCTGAGTGATCCTGAGGTCGAGAGTTCGAGCCTCTCTCACCCCATAAATTATTTTTGTTTTTGTTTTCTGGATTTTGAAAGATGTCTGTTTTCTTTTTCTGCCACTTAAAGACGAACACGTTGCCTCAAAGGAAACAAAAAAAATAATGACATTGAAGTATATGATTAAGCTTAAATATATATATATTGAAGACTATGGTTATGTATCATCAACCGACCTTAGCTCAGATGGTAGAGCGGAGGACTGTAGTTGGTTAACAGACATCCTTAGGTCACTGGTTCGAATCCGGTAGGTCGGAATTATTTTTTTCTTTTTATTTTTTAAATTTCGGAAAAAGGAAATAAAAATGTATGTGGCTGCTGGGATTCGAGCCCAGGTCTCCACGGCCACAACGTGGAATTCTAACCACTAAACTACAGCCACATTTATTGTTATTTGATTTGTATTTTACTAACTTAAAAATGTAAAGAACTCATGAAAAATAACTCACTGTTCACCGCTTCAACAAAGAACGATATTTTTACTACCACCAAAAATATATACTAATTTTCCTTTCAAAGAAATATACTAATTTTTTTATTTTTAAATATTTTGGAGACTAGATTGTCCCAAAAATTCTTTGTAAAGACCAAATATCTCTTTGTTTTTTATTTAATATACATGTGAGCCATTATTTATATGACATGTAAATTGTCACATAATCCCATTAGAAAAAGTTTTGAATTGAAGCACTGTATTGTCCTGGTTTTTTATTTTTTGGAACTAGAGATAGTCATTTTTTATTAGGGATCAATATGTCATTTGTATTTTTTGTGAGGGGTCAATATTTGTGGGGCATATTTGATTTTTATTAAAGGTATGAATCAGAAGTCGAACCATTAACCACATGCTTAAGGGATTCACGTCTTTTACCATCTGAATCAATCCATTGTTGGTTGGAGATGTCAAGTTTTAAAAAGATAAAAATGAAAGAAAAAGTTTTATGTGTTGTAAAGTCAAATTTTGTTCTTGTCAAAAAAATCAAATTTTGTTTGTTTTACAAGTGAAAAAAAAAAACACTTTTTAATAATAAAAAGTTGAAAAGAACAGGAATTTTAAAGTGATAAAAACAAAAATTTAATCATTAAAAATACATTTAACCTAAAAAAATATTACATTAAAGAGAATATATTCTTAACATCAATCAAGCATCAATTTTTCATCCACCAGCTCTAAGCCTCAAAGAGTGGAAGGTGAAACCAAAAAGAGGAAACAAGCAAAGCAATGGCACTACCACCACCTCTTTCCACCCTCCTCAACTTTTTCATGATCCTCCTCTTAGCATCGCCACCAACAGCCTCGACACCAGTGTGCCATGACACATGTGGCTCAATACAAGTCAAGTATCCCTTTGGCACAGGTCCTGGTTGCGGGTCCCCACTATTCAACCCATACATAACATGCACATCAAATGGAACATTAGACCAACTCATCCTCAAAACTCACACATCCTCATACCCTATAACCTCCATTTCATACACCACTTCCACTCTAATACTCACACCACCCTACATGTCTACTTGCACTACCATGCAAACCTCACCAAACTTTGGCATAGATTTAACTGCACCATTCCAAATATCTTCCTCCACTTTCATCCTCCTCCATTGCCAAGTAAAAAGTTCAACCATTTGTGACACTTCTTTTGATTACCTTTGTGCTTCTCTTTACTCTTGCCCTGAAGTAGTCTCACTTGGTATGCCTCTTTTTTCTCCTACTAACACATGTTGTGTATACTCACCGGGGAACCTCGATGGCAAAGGGGAGTTGAATCTTAGAGAGAATGACTGTAGTGGTTATACTTCGGTCGTGTCACTTGGTGATAACCCTACTGATCCTACTCATTGGGTTTATGGAGTGGCATTGAAATATACACATGGTGTTTTTGATGACATTGTGACCACTAAGTGTACTAGTTGTGAGAGTAGTGGTGGTGTGTGTGGATATGCTCCTCCAGGAAGTGGATTTGTTTGTGTTTGTAAAAGTGGATATAATACTAGCCTTGATTGCTCTAATTACGATCAAAACCAGGATTTCCTTTGGGACTCCATCTCTCCTCCTCCCATGTACAACGGTACATTTTTCCTTCTCTTTTTGTTATTTCATTTATTATTTTGAATAAATTAATTAACAATTTTTAAATTCCACATAGTTTTCGGGTCTTTTTTAATTTTCATATAGGAGTATATTATTATATATAAGTAAGTAATTAGAGGAAATGAGTCAAATGACTATTGGATCTTGTAATTATATCTTATATCTTATACATTACATTTTCTGAGTACAAGAAAAAGGAAAAATAGATGGTTGGACAATGGAGATGTGTTTTTCTTATATAGCTTTAGAATATGTAAAAACAATATGCCAAAGTAATGGTAACTATTATTCTGTACACTTGAAAGGAATCAGATGCAAGAATACAATGCTTTATATTGATTCCCTCTCTTGCAAAAATTGTTACTTTTTACTCATATGTATCATTAATAACCTGTTTTGTTATGAACAGTTGGGAATGTCTGGAGTTCCATCTTGGCTGGTATTATTTTCAGCCTAGTGTAATCGGAGGATAATGCTGCTGGGTTTGATTATTGCTAATACTAACAGTTAAGTCATTCAGAGGAGGTCATCATCAGCCTTCTTTAATGCACAAAAGTTACCTTAGAAAAGTACATTCAAAGAAAAATGTAATAAAGTTATTGAGCATTCATTCCTATGAAGTCTAGTGTATTGTTTTTTTTTTTGGGTGCAAGTCTGGTGTATTGGAAAAGAAAAATGTAAAAAAAAAGAAAAGAAAAGGCGCATCAGTGTGCAAAGCTCGGGCATATGTAGTCCTTACCTTGTTTTTAGGCAGAAGGTTGTTTTCAAGACTTAAGCTCGACAACGGATTTACCTTTGCGTCAAGGCTCCCCCTTTCGATGTATAAGAGGTGTCAAAAATGGGCCGGCCCATTGGCCCATATTTTTGGGCCGGGCCTAAAAAATTAACCAAAAAATGCATCCGGGCTTTTCCGACCCAATCCCATTTGGGTCATACCAAAGTTGGGTCGGGCTGGCCCACCGGACTTTGGGCCGGCCCATTAGCCCATATTTCATTTTATTTTTGTTAAAAAACAACATATTTTTTAAAAAAATTATCAACTAATTTAAAATTTATTAACAAAAAAATATTTAAATAAATAAACTTAATAAATATTGATGAATTTAGCTTACAATTTTAAAATTTGAAAGTTTATAAATTATTAATTTGATTTAATTGAAAGAATAATCTCAAGTTTAATTATTATACAATGTTAATGTAAAAATTATTTATATTTTTATGCTCATCCAATCATATTTTAACAAAAAAATAATTGTGAGTAACTAATACATAAGAAAATACATAAAAAAAAGTGAATAAATTTTAAAAATAAAACATAAACGGGCTTGCCCATGGCCCACCTGGGCCGGGCCCTAGAATTCACAGCCCAATCATAAACGGGTCGGGCTGGGCTGGCCCATTTCTATAGTCGGGCCTCGGGGCCGGGCCGGCCCATTTGACACCTCTAAATTTGTTATCTCTGTAAAAAAAAAAAAATGCATGGTGATAAATTTACACCATTACATATTGATGTTGAATAACAATAAAAACTATCTTTAGTCAAACGAGTCCAAATGTTAAATTTATGTTATGCTATCCTATGCTAGAAACAATGTCTGCAATACATATACAGACAATAATAACAAGTGTTGAAATATGTGCACCAGCTCATAATATATTACAATACTTGTGTAATCCCTGTTCGAGGGTTCCCTTAGCAATATTTGCGTTTGCATCAAATTCTAGTTTCCTGAATTATGAGTTTATAGTGGTTGATCCGTAAAACCTCTGTACGGATGCTGATCTACATCCTTTGAATTGGCAGAAAATGTGGTTATTTTTCCTGCAGAGAACCATCTTTCAAAACTTCACATTCTACATCACATGCAAGAAAAAATACCACATGGTTGTTTACTATGCAACAAACATATAGATACACATACATCGTAATGCTGAAAATCTCTATAATTTTTATGGACGACCCTGCTAATCAAGTTTGCGACCATTACTGAGGTTTTCTTGCATTGGTAAAGTAGTGGAATCTATGAGGAAGGATTTAAAAATCTTAGACAGTTCCTTTGGCTTCTCCATGTTGATTGCATCCCCTGCATTCTTAACAACAACTAGTTGTGCATTCTCTCCCAGATGCCTACAAACCAGAAGAAAGAATGAAATGTAAAGATAAAACAATCAAGTGTAAAACAAAACAAAATATATCATTTATATTTTTCATGTTGCACTAGTTATCTTGTCGAAGATTACTCCACTTTGTTTCTTTTTCAAAACCTTGAGATATACAAGTCAATAAAGCTGGAGAATGGATAGTTTTTACATATTAATAATAATAATGGGGAAGAACATCAAATGGGGTGGTGGCGCAGTTGGCTAGCGCGTAGGTCTCATAGCTACTGAGTGATCCTGAGGTCGAGAGTTTGAGCCTCTCTCACCCCATAAATTCTTTTTTCGGTTTTCTGAATTATCTTCTTTTGTTTTTTTCCAGCTACCATTCGAATTTCGAAAGATGTTTGTTTTCTGCCACTTAATAACGAACACGTTGCCTCAAAAGAAACAAGAAAAACAATGACACTGAATTGTAGAGAAATGTTTGGAAGATAAAAATATAAGTTTGTTAAATTACCTTTTCAATCTGTGAGCTAATTCCAATTCCAGTGGGAATACCTGGTCCTGTTCTCCCCAGATTATTAGTGTAGGCTACATCATTGAACAGTTATACATCTTAAGTTATTAATGCAAGAGAGTGCAAGACATAGTGAAACTAACTCACAAAGTAAACACAAGAGAGAATAAAAGACAAGAGAAACCTGGGTTATCTTGGGAAGATTAGACAGTTTTCTATCCTTATATAATGTTTCAATTAGTTCTTTCTTCTCCTGTCGGAATTCGGTGCACATCACCTGCAAGTAAAATCAGTTTCAGAAACCAATTTTTGTGAAATAAAAAGGCCATGCTAGCTTATGTATTCATGTCAAGGGATAGGCAATGAGATTATTTCAGCTAAAAATTAGTAATGATAACAACAACAAAACCGTTTTTAGATCCATATAGGCAGTAGCTCTACATGAATATATCCATAGCCTCTTCTATTTCAAAAATAGTTTAACCTCTTCGGCGCTGAAGTGGTGAAACGTAAGATAGGTAACAGATAAGACAGTCATGCATCAAGTATCAAATAATCAGCAAGAAAAACACACCTTCCACTTTTTATGCAAACATAATCCAGATTGCATCAACACTGTCAAGGCAAGAACAGTTTGATTATCCTTTTACGATTGAGACAAAACAAATGATATAAAATAAAAACACATCAATCAATTACTCAGTCAAACCAATCCTTCATGAACTCTAAAACAATAATGAAATTTGAAGTTGAAGCCTTGAAGAAGCTCTTTGGTTTCACCTTCTAGATTCGAACAAATCAACTTAATCTGCTTTCAAACTGAAATCCGTCTCGTTGCTGCAATCTTGTTCTTGGAGCTTAACATATTCAGAAGAGAAGATAAGAAATTGGATATCAGTGGAGAAGATGGTGAAACAACACTCGAGAGAGTCTATAAATCCCTGTTTGAAAGTCACATTGACCCTGATAAAGAAGAGCAGTTCCATGGAGCTAAAATGGAAATTGAAGACAAAGTGAAAAGAATATTGAAACTTATTAAAGATGACAACCTTGAAGACGATGGTACCCCAGCAGAAATTTTGAAGAGGGAACCACTTGCTTTATTATTGAGGATTTCCACAATCAATACTTAGGAGTGAGCAAAAAGAACCGAGAACCGAACTGAACCGCCAAACCAGACCAAAATTAAGAAGTATTTTCCCTTTTCTTGCTTGCCCTTGACCCCTTTCTTTAACTCGCCTGTCATATGATCATATTTTGAAGAGGGAACCACTTGCTTTATTCATTGAGGATTTCCACTTGCTCTGCTTATTGAGGATATTGATTCAATACCAATTGCTTTATACACGATATGATCATATGACAGGCGAGTTAAAGAAAGGGATCAAGGGCAAGCAAGAAAAGGGAAGTTCTTCATCTAGCTCTGACTCGGGTTCGGATTATTCTTCAAAGGACAGAGAAAGCAAAAATGGACAAATGCAAAATGAATTTCAAAAGATAACTGACGGATTAAAGCAAGAACTTGAAGTGACGCATAAGGAAGTCGCTGAATTAAATTAGAAGTTGACGATTACACATGAAGAGAAGGAGGACATAAAATCAAAACACCTTGCAGCCCTGAGCAAGATACAATCAGCATACAAGATTGACATGGATATGAAAACTGATGCTGAGAATACTGAACTTAATAAGCAACTGAACATTGCCGGTAAAGTAGAAGCTGAACTGAGTCAAAATTTGGAGGATATGAAGACAAAAAACAAAAGCTTGGCCATGAAGAAAGAGACAGCTCGTCAACAGATTGATGAGGAAAAAAAGATTACAGATGAACTAAGAAACCTCGTTGATCAACTCAAAAAGTTAGTGATTGTGAAAAAATTACAAGCAGTAAGAGATGAACTTTCTATTCTGAAGCAGCAACTGAGACATATAGAACAACAATAAACCAATTCAAACAGACCCTTAGTCTAACTTAAGTAACCATGTAACTAATTATTGTAACTAACTATTACAACTAATAATACTATTTCTCAACAAAATCCAAATTCATTCATTATCTAGTGTAATAAACTTCAACTTAAACCAGTAATAAATCATCAAAATTCTGACCAATCATGTGGAATTTCTTAAGTAAACAACATTACTCCATATACTATATCCCCTAATAATAACAAGAGTTTATGATCCCAATTAGAGCAATTAAAATTAAACTGAAATCAATCAAGCTTTATAATGAGAAAAAAACACTCACATCAATGAAATCAGTGAGAAAACAAGCCGGCATAACTTTGAAAGGCTTAACAAAAGTAAGCTTAACAAGCTGCTTCATCTTCTCTGGAGTCTGAGGAATCAAAATCATAGCAGCTTCATCAATATTCTTAACCACAAACAATCCATTCTCCATATCCTTATCTTCCAAACAAACCCCAGCACAACAAAACGCAACTTTCTCCACTCTCTCCGCCAACAAAACCACCATAACTAACACCAACAACATTCATTCTCCTCGCACAATGCGCTTCCATGAGAGCAGCAACACACTGAGCTTGAAAAGATTCGGTTCGATTAGGTTTAGAGGTGTGAGCCTCACCGAAGAAGAGAAGATCGGGAACGTAGATGTTGAAACGACGAGTGAGTTGGGAGATGAATTCGTTCCATTGCCACATTGCGTTAGCGCCCATGCCATGGAGAAGTAGAAGAGAGGGTTTGTTGGGTTTGTGGGATTTGGGAACCCAGCAGTGCATGATGGTGGTGTTGCCGAGACCGGTGGTAGTTGATTTGAGACCGGTGTTGGAGAAGGAGAAACGGTAGCAACGGTCGTGGGAAGCTGTGAAGCTGAAACAACCCGCCATTTTAGAGAGTGAGAGACGACAGATGAGTGTGCGAAGAATACTCTTTGACTCAAAGCTTAGAATACGATTCGTTTACTGTACACATTCTTTTTAACAAATTAATTAAAAAATTATTATTTTCAAATTTCAATAATATTTGTATTAACAATGTTTGTATTTTATTAGATTTTCAATCTTTCAGATTATATAAAATAACAAATTTCATATTAATTACACACACTAAAAAAATATATATTAGTCGCGCTACATCGCACAATAAGTGATCCATTTGTAAAAAAATTGCAAAATAAATGACGCATAACACTTTTTAATATAATATTAAGTATGTATCTTTTTCCAATTATACATTTTACTGATTAATATTAATTTCAACAAATTTAATTCAATCTATCACTTTGTATTTATGATAATAATGAATGCACTCATGGTTGACAAGAGTACTTAAAATCATTTTTCTCTCTTTTTCGCTTATACATTTTTCTTAATATGTGTGAAATGATCAAATAACTTGATTATTTTTTGACGGGTCGAGTATATTATTTTGATTTTTTATATTTTGAATTATATTTTATAAAAAAAAATACTGTATATGAGTTGGGTTAATCAAGCCTAAAAAACTGAACCTGATTATGTATAGTTGTTTGTTTTTTTACAAAAAACAAACCTAATCCACATCATAGTTAAGGGTGTCCAAAATCGAACTAACCCAATAGAAAATTGCATAATTGAACCAACTGAAATTGCAAAAAAAAAAAAAAAAATGTGTTTTGTTTGGATAAATTTGGGCGATTTTAATACTCAATTATGTCGTTCAGATCGGTTTATGATTTTTATTTTGATAATCGAACCAATTTACAATATAGAAGATCCAACCCAGCATGATATTTTTTTATGAGGATCGTGATATGTTTCTTATTTTGATATAATGCATCATGCTAATGGTAAAATCACAATTTATACAAGATTTGTACTCTTACTTAATGTAATGCCACATGTTCATGGTAACCGAAACATAATATGTTTCTTATGCATAATTTGTTTCTTACTTTATGTTTGTTTTCTTTCAATTTATAGAATAAAAAAATTAGAATATAATTTGTTTTTTAGTAAATTCATTAAATATTAAACATGGGAGAAAATCAATGACATCTTACAATTTTTTTTTTTGTTACATGACATCTTACAATATGGAAAAACAAATTGTATTGATGTAAAACTATTGTTACTGGTATAAAATCACTGCAGATCTCACATAGGAAATTGTATGTAATTTTCCATGTTCTCTCTATGGAACATGAAACATAAACACCAGCAATACTTTACAATAGCGTATTTTCTCACAAAAAACTGAAACAACAAAACCAACCCAAAATGTAATGGTTTGGTTTGGTTTGGTTTGGCTCAGGTGAAAGTTGTGGAGAAAACATGGAAGGAAAAGGGAGGTTTTAAGCAAGCTATCAGGTTCAAGTGTTAGGGATAAGCATAGCAAATTTCCAATGGCGTCGCTGAGTAACCTTTTAGCGTGAGGGTATCCTGACGAATTTTTCAACGAGGAATATGGAATTTTGGCTAGTAGAAAAATTATGGGAGGTTGAGGATATAGAAGCGGTGTGTACGGTGGAGGTGCGTAGTAGAGACAGAGAAATGGTTCCGATCTCGTGTGATAAGGAACAGGTGTCTTGACCTCAATGGGGGAGAAATGTGCAAGAGTTGATGTATGAGTGATGAGATAATTGTTGTGCATTTTATGAAGTGTCAAAGGAAATTTAAGAGATTGTAATTACTCTTCATTGTGAAGATTGTTATTAACGTGGGTGATTGAAAATACCCTACTTCATAATTTAGATGGAAGTTTGATGGGTTGGGTGTGTATTTTGAAATATCATTATTTACATTGAAATCAAGTAGTGTGTGAATCAAATGGTGTTTGAATTAAATGTATTTTGATTTATCTAATTTGGAACTATGTTTATAGGAACTTGGGTCAACTTGAGGTGTTATTGAAGAAGCTTAATCAAAGATTGTAAGAGCTGAGGCGTCTTCACGATCCATTACTGCAACTAGGTAATATTTGGTGGTGGTTGTTAATCTAATCAGTAAGTAAAATCCATCTTATTTTTTAGTTTTACTTTATTTCGAATTTGTTAATGGCATATATGCTTGAATGCCCTCCTTTACTAGGCATTTTCATATATGCTTGAATGCCCTCCATTACATACTTTAGAAATCTATGATTGAATTTTTTGATGTATAATGAGGGAAAAGCTCTTCCATTCTCCGTTTGCACTTTTTATCTATTAGATTGCTATAATTCATTCTATTTTCTGAGATTTTGACTCTATATTCAATTTGTTATCGATAGATTTTGGCAAAAGGTCCGATTTTTAAATTAGTCTTAGACCTTTATATATTTTTCTGTTTTTCCTATCTATTTCTTTTAGTATAACTTTGATTATATATGTTTCTTTTTTGGGTTCAGGGGTTATAGAGAAAAAAAGCATGTGTTATGTCAATTGATCTCAAATAATGAAGAGTAGTTGTCATCTTATCTTCTAAAGATTGTGTATAATGGTACATTATTTCTCATTTGAAATTCAAAGATATGTTGTTTTTGCATTCATTGTTAAAGTGGGTACATTTGATATCAAATACATGGATGACGACATGAGTTTTGATATTAAAAAAATATATCTTTAATTTTTTCTCGTTTTTTCTTCTTTTTCAGAATTGAAGAAATGGAGAAGAACTGATGGTGATTCCTACATCTAATTTATTTTCCATAATTGAAGTAGAAAAGTTTCATTTTTTTCCTTCTAGGTAAATTTGAAGTTTTTTATGAATATGATTGAAGAAGAAGAAGAGGAGGAAGATGAAGAAGAGAGGTGGAAAAAAATTAGACGTTGATGGTGCACTATTAGATTTGGTAGACATACATATCTAATGGTTGTCATTTTGGAAAAAATATCAACGAATAATATTAAATAAGGGTTAACAGTTTTGACGGAGATGATTCATTTGGTTGGCAAAGTATAGGTTGAGGGGCCGAAAAGATTTTTTTTTCAAAGTCATGGGACCAAAATGAATTCAACAAATAAGTTAAGGGACCAAATGTTAAATTAAACCAAAGAAATATTACTTCAGAAATTGCACATTTTACTTTTTGAAACTTAAAAAGGTTATTTTTAATAAGGGTTAATTATGTTTTAGGTCCCTATAAATAGGCGCGTTTTCAACATTAGTCCCTACTTAAATTTTATTAAATTTTTGGTCCCCAACGTTTTTTTTTCGTTAGCAAAATAGGTCCTCGCTGTTAATTGTTGTTGATTGAGCAAACAGTGAAGCACACATGGATGCCACATCTGACTTTTTTTTTTGGTTAAATATGTTTTTAGTCCTTGTAAAATTGAGGCATTTTAAGTTTAGTCCTTACTTAATTTTAATAGTTGTTTTAGTCCTTACAGAAATACTATGCACTCAGTATTAGTTTCTACTCAATTCAAATTTGTTCAATTTATGCTTAAACTCTTGTATACTGCCACCGGTTTTGCATGAAATGGGAACATATGGGTTGGTTCGAATTAATATGGAATTATTTTCCCACGCTCGTTCAATATTTTTCCCCTGATTAATGATATTAGGTTCTATTCAAATATCTATGCCGATTCAACATCTTTTGGTTAACATAATTTAAATAAAAAAATAGTTTATTCTTCGGTATCTCATATGGGTTTCATAATTCTAGGAATTGGTTCTGTAAGTGATATTGGGCTCAACGAGGCCGTTTTACAAATAATATATCATGGATTTATTGGCGCTACCCTTTTTTCTTGGCAGGAACTAGTTACGATAAACTACGTCTTCTTTATCTTGACGACATGGGCGGAATGGCTATCCCAATGTCAAAAATATTCACGATTTTCACTATCTTATCGATGACTTCTCTTGCATTGTCGGGTATGAGTGGTTTTGTTGCCTAATTGATAGTTTTTTTTGAATAATTACTAGTCAAAAATATCTTTTCATGATGAAAATACTATCATAACTAGTTTTAGTAGGTTTTTTAGTCCCTGCTAAAACAAAGTTTGTTTAATTATCCTTAAACTCTTAAATTTTTGAACGATTTTTTTAGACAAGATTAGAACACTATGAAAGGTTCAATTATTAAAATTTAGAATTTTCTAACATGAAACGAATTAAATATGAATTTTTAAAAACGATAAAAGTTAAAGATAAAAGTGATAAAATCTGAACATATAAATCAAATTTTGCGATAATTTTTTGCGGAGGAACTTTTAGTAATGTTCTCAATACGTCTACAAAAAATTGTTAAAAAACATAAGAGTTTAAGCATAAATTACACAAATTTTAATCGAGCAGAGACCAATACTGAGTGCATAGTATTTTTGTAAGGACTAAAATAACTATTAAAATTTAGCAAGGACTAAACTTAAAATGCCTCAAATTTATAGGGATTAAAAATATATTTAACCCAACAAAAAAATGTCAGATGTGACATCCACGTGTGCTTCACCGTTTGCTCAATCAGCAACAATTAACAGCGAGGACCTATTTTTCTAACGGAAAAAAACGTTGGGGATCAAAAATTTAATAAAATTTAAGTAGGGACTAATGTTGGAAACGCGCCTGTTTATAGGGACCTAAAACATAATTAACCCTTTTAATAATATGGCTTAAATGCAATTTTACCCCCCTATTTTGATTGAATCTGAATTTTACCCTCCCTATTTTAAAACTCGGAATTTTACCCCCTTTATTTTGATTGAATCGGGATTTTGCCTCCCTTATTTTAAAACTCGGAATTTTACGTTTTTCAGAATTTTACACATATTTTAAAATAAAGAACCAAAAAATACTAGAAAAATAAAGAAACGATTAGAAAATATTAATTTGGTAAAAAAATATAAGGAAAACAAGAAAACACAAAAAAAACTAAAAAATAGAAAAACAATGAAATTACAAGAAAAAATTCAATTAAAAATACATGAAAAAACTAGTTTGCACCTCTAAATATTTGCTATTTTCATACTAGTTTTTTATTTTTATTTTTAGAGACAATACTAGTTTTATGCATTTTTTTCTAGTATTTTTTATTCATTTTTTTTAGTATTTTTTTGGTTTTATTTTTATTTTTTCATTAAAAAATATTTAATACAAATAATTAATTATGTGGATAAAATAGGGAGAGGGGGCAAAATCCTGAAAAACATAAAACAGGGGGGTAAAATTCCGAGTTTTAAAATAGGAGTAAAATTCAGATTCACTCAAAATAGGAGGGTAAAATTATATTTAAGCTTAATAATATTAACTTTGTCTTTCCTTACTACTTTTAATTATTTAACTAATGTCATAAATACTAGTTAGCGCGCAGGACCCATGTGTTTAATTTACTCTCTCCTCATGTTTCTCAATTTTCCAATTATCTCATCTCACTATCCCCCTTTATTATCTCTTTTTTGCTGACCTCCACCTTTATTCTTTTTCGTCACATGGAAATAGATGGTCATTTTCATAACTACAAATGTTGCATTGACTATAAAACAATAAATTTAAATGAGAAACAATTGATCAAATCCATTGATTTTTAGGATGCACAAATGATCAGACCGTTGATTTTTTATAATTTTAGATTCAATGGCTTAGATTTATGAAAGACAGCCTAGCTACTAGTGTATCTCCAAAAAATGAAAATTGCATTTATATATTTATTCATGCATAAAAAATGAACGGAAATTATTTAAATTTAAGTATACTTGGTTTTCTTTTTTTTTTTTTTTTTTTTTTGGTAGATAGACGAAATGACAAAGCCATTATAAACTTACACACACAAGTGGAGGTACCGGGGTTCGAACCCCGGTCATAGCATCCGTCCTAACAATTTCGGCATTTTGCCAGTTGAGCTAGGACTTATGGATACTTGGTTTTCTTTCTTAGTTAAAGTATACTTTGCTGAATTGCCGTGAAAGTTATAAATGACGTTTATTAATGATTATTTATTTTCCACCTATTAAAAAAATGATTATTTGTCCCCGTGAGCTTAGCTCAATTGGTAGGGATAAGTGCATTTTATATGCAGGGGCCGGGGTTCGAACCCCGGACATCCCACTTCTCCACATTTAAAATGTGTGAGCTCCAGCCACTAGGCTACCTGACCAAAAAAAAAAAAAAAAATGATTATTTATTTTCCAATGACACTGCTTTAAGCTGTTTAAGTAAAAAAATTCAAGAAAAAATTATATTTATTGTTTTTAACATTTTTAGCATAATCGTTATTCCTGGGATGAATTTTTAGCATTTTACATTCTGGTGGTACGTAATAATCTAAATTTTTAGCATTTTCAGGCAATTTTTGTAAAAAAATTATAACATTAACTATGAAGAAAAAATAATAACAATTTTTAAATAAATGAATAGATATCATAAAAAGCACTGTACCTGTTCTGGTCATAAGACCAATCCAACGATGACACATAGACTAAACGTCCCCAAGACTAAGGCGTGTTCTGAAGTAACACGCCAGTATCAGTGCACCTTACTCCACTGGAGCATGCCCCCGTGCATCAGACACCATACATGTGTCCTCTAACCGCCTCCTAATCATGCGCCACATCTCACGAAAGCGGTTATTCTCACATACATCCATATAAAGGTGACTTAACTTCACTTCAGGATGATTCACTTTTCCCACACTTTTTACACACTCCTTATCATTTTCTATAGTGACTTGAGCGTTAGAGTGTTTACGTAGGGTGCCTGCATACACATTTCATCAAACCGCGAAGATTCGTCACCATTATAACGGAGCACTTTCCGCCGTTGTTGCCTCCATCGGTTCTTCATCGAACAGATCATAACCATTATGAAAAAACAAAAATTGAGATTGTGGGTAATGGACACACTACCACACTCATAAATGCCACCATGTTTATAACTGGTGGATTTGCCCTTTTTCAAACTCCAGGGCTACTCACCCCACTTGGCACTTACTTGCCACTTACGTTAAAGTGTTAAAACTTCAACGATACATTAAAAGATGTGGGGACGCACATGAAACACGTGCTACAATAGTTGGCAGCTGCACTAAACACTAAAGAGAAAACCAATCACATTCATAGTGCATATAGGAGTAGATTACTTTTGGTATCTACAACTTTGTCCGAATTTTGCCGAACATCATAGTGTTACTTATTTTTGTCTATGATAATTTATTTAGGGATTATTTTTGTCTATGAGATATACTCCCTCCGTCCCTAAATAAATGACCTAGTTGACTCTAACACACATACCAATGTATATGTTTTATCTTTGATATCTTCAATTCTCTATTAAAAAAACTTATAAAAATTTAATATTTTAAAAATACTCATCGAAACGAATCCAACAACATCTTACATGATATTATTTATCTTTGTGAATTAGTATAAAAGTGTGGTCAAAGTATGTCAAGTCAATAATGTATATTGTCAACTGAGTCATTTATTAAGGGACGGATGGAGTACTTGATAAGAGAGAAATTCTAACAACACGTTCTTCTCAACACATATTATTGGTTAAAATTTAAATGGATTTTGTAAAATCTTGTTGACAAACATAAATTTAAAATTCAATAAATTGGAGGGAAAGTGTTTGAAAGAATATTGTTAGCATAATTCAGTAAAAGGATGTCATGTCAGTTTCAACTTTCAACTTTGGGAACTCAACGGGTCCTTCCTTTCACCAAAGTATGAGAGAACTCAAAAGCAAAAATTGGATGAATGTTGTTGTAGTCTGTAATCTGGACAAGTGGTACTCAAATGTATCCGTGCTTGTAAAATCCTGCTTTTTCTTTTGCCTAGAATCTTTCCACGTATTTTTCTTCTTAAAACACATCTTATGGTTCAAAAATCGACTAATTTATAACAATTTCCATCATCCACTATATTATAAATCAAGTTTTTTTTTTTATTTTTTTATCAAAAGCTTCAATTTAAGTGTGAGCAAAACTCTTTACAAACAATTTAGTATTGCCCATGAATATCAAGACTAAAATTATATGTAATCTTAAAACATTTTTGAATTGGGTAATTATAAATTTTAGATGGTGAATGTTTCAATAGTTTGTTTTTCTTATCTAATTTTTATTTTATTTAGATAGAGTATAAAATTCAGCAGTTTAAACTTTGTTGGCAATTTTTATAAACTTTAAAATTTTAAGGATAAAAGTGTAAATGTATAATGAAAAATTATCTAAAATGTATAATGAAAAATTATCTAAATGAGAACTTTTAATGATTTAGGTAGAATTTAAAATTCCAATATTGAGGAACCAATTGAAATATATAAAAAAAGGACAATTCTCAATTATATTTTTTTAAAATTTATAGAGATCAATTTGCAGAATTTAAAAATATAGGGACTAATTTGCGTAACTTAAATTAAATACAGTCTAATGTCTAAATTTTTGGAACATATATGAATCAATTTTCAAAAATTATAAGGATCAATTTGAGATTCATATTGTATAAAGTAAAGAAGGGAATTTTAAGTTCCTTTTGTAGAAAAAAAAAAAACCTAATTTTTTTATGACATTTAAATTTTTTTAAATTAAGTTTTGGAAAAATACTTTAAAAAATCCATTTATTTTTAATGTTCTTCAAATTTGTCATTTAAATCTAATTCCAAATATAGCCGGTTATGCATTATTGGAGTTTTTTTAGGGGAAAATAATATTAGTTGAATCTATAAATAAATAAAAAATTAGTTGAATTTAGATTCATAAAATTCATTTTTTCTATTATTGGAAATTGGAAATGACTCCTTTTCGTAATGCCCCAACATTACTAATGGACGCCGGGACTCAACTTTGATGGCATTCTCTCCGTGTATAGCCTCTCATCAACTCTCGAACAACTCGGCACCATAGCGCTATTCAATACCAACTTAAGTTACACACTATCTATCATTTCAATACCATTCATTTTCTTAAAAAAAAATAAAAAAATACCATTCATTCTTTATTCTGACTTGAACGTCAGAGTACTTACACCATCAATTCACATCTTGATGAATTGATGCTCGACACTTGTCACCATTTCCAATGACTCCAAGTTACTCTCCAATTAGCTTCAATTATTCCCAATTTTAAACTTAAAATTCACAATTAGCCTTGCACTAGCAGTTGGAAGAACCATATTTCCCCCCTTTAAAGTTTAAACCATTATCTTGCAAACCAACATCACTTCCCACCATCTTAATTACAAGAGAAAAAGCCTCCAACACAAAACACGGTATCCGTGAGCAAGAAACAACTTTAGACGACAACATACATGTAGACAAACATCTGCAACATGGATGTTGCGTACCATGACTGTAATTATCTTACATTTTTTGCGTGTTGTGTTAGAAACTCGTGTGGGCAATTTATTTGAGCTAAAACGAAATGACAGCGGGAAAATATGACAGTTTTGAAGGGGAGGTAGTAGCTTTAATGCCATTCACTTTGTTGATGTGAACAGATGAGATCAGGTTATCTTCTAGTTTGACCCTGCTACTCTAGTGTAAGCTCTATTGTCTTCGGACATGGTGATTCAGAATACTATGCTATTGTTTCTAGTATTATTTATGAGTTATCTTTACATTCTAACTTCGATGTGAAGTCTGTTAAGAGACATGCAAACATGGTTGCTCATACTAGGGCGGCATGCTCTTGAATTAGTCACTATATTTTTTATTATTATCCTTTTTATATTGAACATTGCTATATTAACTTTGCTTTGCTAAAAATAAAATGAATGAAACTTTCATATACTATTTTTTTTTCTTCTTGAATGAACCTCCGCCAACTTTACATCACGTTCATTTTTTATTCTATTTTTTAATACATCACGTTCACTTTTGTGTGTACCAAATATCGTCCTTTTTTGTAACAATTCTCACCTGTTTATTCAAAATCAATATCAAATTAATAACAGGTTCATTTTGTAAGAAATATATATATATATATCCATTCAAAAACAACTAAAATAGAGTTCATCCATAAATTGACACACACACACACACTAATTAACACTAATTACAGAGGAGTGAGTAATTGCATTTTCAAACATGCATTCAAGTATATTAATCTTCATGCAATGAGTTGAGTTGTACTTACAAGATCCTCTAATTTATATGAAACAGTTTATACACCTTCTTGAATGACAAATATTAAGTGAGACTGTGAGAGAGAACTCGAGTGAGTGTCATATCTATCTAATAGGGTGAGCGAAATGGTGTAGGGTTTGAGTTTTTATTTTTATGTAAAAGGATTAATAATGTAATTTTCTACATATATCATTGTTATTCATTCTATACCAAATTGAGAAAATTCAAATTCATATCCAAACTAAATCAAAACAGATGAAACCCGTTAAATTAGGGTGGGTTCGAGCGAGTAACCGCATATAAGGATTTTCCTTTCAGATGTCTTTTTTCATCCAAACATAGAATAAGAGAGAAACTATTTTGTATCCTCTAAACCAATATTTTAAGGGAAATATTAACAAGTTTCCCCGGGGCACTCTTTCAGCACCTTTAATAGCAAGTTTTTACATATTTTTTATATTTGGGATCCTCAAAAAGTATTTCAGAAGCACTCGTTAACAAGACCTATAACTTAAAGATCAAATTTTAGATCCAACAAATGATACCTTCGAATCATGGTTCAACTAATGAAAACCGGTGGAAGTGCGGTTAAACATCTGCTTAACATGGTCCATCGATTTTGCAATTGAATGATTATCATGCCAAACAACAAATTAACTCACTCTGAATTCAACCATTCAATCCAATTTATAAAACATCTAAACTCAAATATAACTACGTACCCCACCTCCTCTCAATAATAAATAAAAAAACTACGTGCTCTACCCCTTCATAACTGTGGTGGGCTTTTAATTTTTTTTGTATGCCAATGCTATTACTACCGCATAAGCTACAATCAAGTGCATGCTTGATGTTTCATTAAGAAAAAGTACATGCTTGATTTTAGTGTAAAATAAGGTAAATTTAATAAAGGTTTAAATAGGTCTTTCGTCCCTATAAATATAAGTCATTTGAATTTTCGTCCATGAAGTTATTAATTCTTTCAATCTACCATTGCAAATATTAATCATTTGAAAAATGGTCCTAATTACATCCGATTAGTAACTTCAGGGACGAAAATTCATATGACCTATATTTGCATGGACGAAAGATATATTTAAGCCTTTAATAAAATAAATAAGGTCATGCTAACCGGAGCCTCAGGACATCGGTTAAGGATATCAAAAAAGGAAGTTATTAGTGAAAAATAAAACTTTTTTGATTTTTTATAGATTAATTACATAATTTTCAATGCAATAACTATTATGTAATTTTCTTTTTTAGTATCCTTAACTAGTGCTCGGGGGCGCTGGTTAACATATTTCCCAAATAAATTTTATAGGTGTATGATTGATTTTAATATATTGTGTTAATAGTGCTTTTCACCCATGTACTTACTGCTGGTTAGATAACTGGGTTGGGGGACCACCTTTAAAAGTGCAATTTCCCCGCCTTTTTGATTTGACTCTAGACAAAGGGACGTCTGTGAGGGAAATGGCGGAGAGAGGGTGGACAGTTGATGGTGGTGCCTGGGTGCGGAGGAGGTGCCTTTTGGCTTGGGAGGAGAAGACTGTCGTAGAGTGTGCGGCTTTGCTGTCTGATATTGTTTTGTAGGACACTATTTTTGACATGTGGAGATGGGTTCTCAATCCTATCAATGGTTATTCTGTCAAAGGGACCTACCAGTATCTTACATCTTCGGATTCTCTTGTGGAGCGGGGCATTTCACATGGTGTGGCTGAAGCACGTTCCGCTAAAGGTTTCAGTGTTTGTTTGGCGACTTCTTCGAAACAGATTGCCAACAAAAGACAATTTGATTCGCAAGATGATACTTCATCAGGAGGACGACGACTGTGTTGGAGGCTGTGGCAACCCGGAGACAGCGGTTCCCTTCATTTTGCGCTGAGACATCTTTGGTGGCTTGTGGCATCTCATATATAAGTGGGTTGGTATTTCTTTCATCTCACCAGACTTGGTTACTGATCACTTTCACCACTTTGGCCATTTTGCGGGTCTACCGCGGTATACTCATATTTATCTTCAAGTGATTTGGCACTCTACTGTTTGGATCATTTGGAAGGAGCGTAATAACAGGATTTTTAAAAACAAAGTTCAGGATTTGATTAAGTTATTAGATTATGTCAAGTTTATGTCTTTTTCTTGGTTAAAAGCAAAGTTGCTTTCTTCTGCCTTCTGTTACAATAACTGGTGGCGGAACCCTTTATTATATATGGGTATTAGGGAGTAGTTTTATCGTGGTTTGTTTTTGTTTGCTGCTGAGATTTATGGCAGCAGGTCATTAACTTTGGATTCACTTGGATGGTTTTTCTTGGCACATCTTGTGCTAGGCGAACCATTTTGATTTATAATATTTCATTTTGACTTCTTCAAAAAAAAAAAAATGTTATTTTTGGTTTTCGCCTCTATAAAATTTTCGGTTTGATTCGCACCCTCGTAAAATTTATTGAAAAAAAGTTCTGAAATGGCCTATTATGGGTGTTTTCCGGAAAAGAAAATTTACGAGGGTGCGAATCAAATCAAAAAATTTATAGGAGCGAAAACCGAAAATGACATATATTACAGGGGTGAAAAGCACTATTAACCCTAATATAATTGAATAATCTTAAATAGAATGATTTTGTCTCTAAAAGGGATTTCAATATGAAACCTGTATTTTTTATTTATTTTTTGTATCATTTGACTCCAAATGTTTAATTTTTAAATTATTAAATAGTTATCCAAATATAAAAATTAAACCTTAAAAGTTATTTTTTTAAGTAAAACAAGTTTATTAAAAAACAATTTTTGTTGTTGCATATCTAATTTCAAGATAGAAAAATGATAGTATTTATACAACCATTTTTTAATAACTATTGTGACAATTTTCTATCTTATATTTACATTATATTTTTTTCTTTCTTTATTATTTTGGTTTTTTGCGCTAATACCTTCATTTCTTTAATAATGGAGTGTGTAAGGATGTGGGGGAAGTTGAATCAAACACTAGGTGCATTAATCAGTGGAGAGAAAAACCAATCACAATGCTTGCACATTATCCATTTTTAGGTGCCTACAACTTTTTGCCGAATCTAGGATGTTTATCTCTGTCCATGGATAATTGTACAATATCTTTTTCCAACCAACGTCAGTTTCACCTTTCAATTAACAACTGTGGGAACTCAAAATAGAAGAGAACTTCAAAGCAAGAATTGGATGGATATGTCTTGTGGTCTGTAATGTGGTACTCAGTCTCAATTGTAAGATATACATCATCACGGTCACTACTCAGTCTTAAATGTATGATATACATCATCCGATCATTAATATAAGTAAAATTTCACTTTTTAGATATATTTAATTAATGATATATGTAGTCTTTATTATATATCACATACATCATTAATTGAATGTATCTAAAAAATAAATTTTTATTTATATCAGTGACCGGATGGTGTATACTTTAATTTTATATGGTTAAAATGGTATGCGACATCATCTCTATCTCAATTATTTTTATTTTTATTTTATTTTATAACTTATAAGGAACACATCTCTAAGCCTTATCTTTTTACTTTAATTTGGATGCACTTACATAACACGTTAAAAAGCTAACATCAAAATGTATTCTTTTTGCATATGACGTTGATTTGTTTAGATTTTGTTTGCGAGTTTAAAGGAGGATGGATGAGAAGGTTTTGGATGACCTTAAAAATTGTGTATTGGAGGAGATTTTTAGAGTTCTAAAAAGCTTATATGAATTCTTAGAATTTAATCCATGTTACTATAATATTCTTAAAATGAAAAATATAGCAATCATAAATATTAGTTTATCATTTTAAAAATACACTCTTTTAAAAACTGTGAAATATTTCTCCATTTTTCCCTTAAATTTTCTTCCCCTTAAAACCCATCCCTTCAAACCCACAAATAAAACCTAAGAGAATTGAATCAAAAATGAATGAGAGGTTAAAAACTTGAAGACAAGCCTAGAAATAAATGACTTAAGCCCGAGTAAAAATAAGACAAAATATATCAAATACAATTTTAGTAAAAGGATGAGTGTTTTTAACTAGAGGTAAAATATTAAAAAAGATCATAAAATTAATAAGTTTGATGGAATTATGTTTATGGTATAATATCATGACATAATTTGATTCGTATAATCGACTCAATTTAATAGAATAGGATTTGATTGTTGTTATATACAAATTACAGAATTGTCACAAAAATTATAGTCAAATGATTTTATAGATATTAATAGTCTTGTTTCTTTGTCAACTTTGTGTGTTCTCTTAGCATGTTGTTCTTTCCCCCACCATAGTTAGTTACTAGGATGGACATGGGACAAAAGTTACTAACGTGTAAAGACATCTTTCCATGTGATTCAACCAATAATGGAGAAGAAAGAAAATATAATGTAATGTAATTTTTCAACAAACAAGGTGGGGTTGCTCTTGAAAGTACAACAGCCACATGTGAGATATATATCAATTAGGGAAGGATGAGTTGGACATAAATTTTCATGTTCACTCGTCACTGTCATGTTTATCACATCTGTTAGTTAGGCATAATGGATAATAGTAAAATGAGAAATGAATCCCCGTGAGCTTAACTCAGTTGGTAGGGATATTGCATATTATATGCAGGAGCCGGGGTTCGAACCCCGGACACTCCACTTCTCCACAATTAAATTGTGTGAGCTCTAGCCACTAGGCTACTTGACCAAAAAAAAAAAAAAAGAGAAATGATATTTGGACCATCATTTTTAGTCTTTATAAAAAAAAAATTATCATCATTTTTAATCTTCGTCAAAAAATTCCGTCAACATTTTTTATCTCTATAATGCTTAAAGAAAATATCACAATTAAAAAGTGTGATTTTATTTTTTAGGAATTAAAAATAAAATTTTAAATATTTATAGAGATTATTTACTTAATTAACCTTAAAATTTAATTTAAAGTCGAAATCAAAGATTGCAATGGAATGACGTTTGCAATATATTTATGCTTTTAGGATCCATTTGATGGTTCAAATAAGATAGATAAGCAAATATTTTATCATTTGTTAGACGTGCATGATAATTTTTTTCTTGAACAAAAAAATAAAAATAAAATGCCAAAATAGGGTAAATACCTGATGAAATATTTAAAAAGTTCACGACAGTGCTAAATAAAAAGTTCAATAATATAACTAACTAAATAAAGATAGGATGTGTAAATTACAAAACTGCATGAACCGTCATAATATTTCTAAAGATCTAGAAGTCCTTAGACGCCCTCCAGAAGGGCTATTGAGGTCCAGGCGCGTCCTCCTTAGGACACTGCCTTCCTTAGCTTCCAGAAGCTTCCAGTAACCGCCTAAAATACATAAATACCCCTGTTGCTTGGGAGCCAAGCAACCGAAACCCAAGCTCATAACAGGCTATAAATAGTACTCTTGAGATCATTCTCAAGGCATCTAATAATCAGTCTAAAACCTTAGTATACGATTCTTAACCCTAGAATCCCCTATTGTACTTTTTGCAAGTACATTGCACTTGCAAGATTTTTTTTTTTTACGAAGCAAAAATGGATTATATTAACATTTCAATAGTAGTCTCCACAACACAAGGTGTGCCGAAAAGACCGCTAGAAAAGAAGCAGTTTACAAGTCATACAAAAAGAATCTATCTAATACCTAAACACGACAGAGGACTAGACCACCATATGTGTTCACCAAAAATAAAAATAGTCTTTTTGACTTTCAACCACCATAATGAGTGATATTTTACTTTGTCTAAAAGCTGCACTAAAGAGCATTATTTCTATTTAAATAATCCAGCGTTTCTTTCATTCCATAAAACCCAAACAGTAAGAAGGCAAATAAGTTGCAAAAAGGACCTCCTCGATTTCAAACCACTTGTATAATTAGTAAACTGAATAAAATAGACAAAAATGTCATCATGGTCTACACCATCGAAACCAATCCAGGACCGCACTAAAGGCCACAATGACCCGAAGCACGAGCATAACAAAAACAAATGACGAGCATCCTCCACCTGGCCGTGTCCAGAAACACACTAACACGCCTCTGCATCAATAACTCCCCGCGCCCTCGAATTTGATTTGGTAGGTAAGCGATCACGGAGCAGCCGCCAAGCAAAAATTGACACCTTTAAGGGAACCTGTTTATGCCTAATTAAATCGGCATTCTGCAAAACCTGAAAAGTCTCCTGAGTTGTGAGCATATCATACACTCCATGAACAGAGTAGCCTTCGGAAGGGCCCGGTAACCAGTGCCAAACACCATACGAAAGAGGCTGCAAAGAAACATCATAAAATAATAACCGACACTCCGCTAAAAGATCCTCCTCCCACGTCCACAACCTCCTACGCTATTGCCAACCACCACCCCCTTCCCCCCAACCATGTAGGAAATGTCTTTAACCGTCGTTATTGATTTATTACAATAATTTACTATGAATTTGTATCTAAAAAGTATAAAAAATTTAATAAAATAAAAATAAAGTGTTTTACTAAAATAATATTATAAACTTAAAAAGATCCCATCTTAAAATTTTTCTCGGCATCTACACGTGGAGTTAGGATCCTCTTCATTTATTAGTCTCTCTTTTTCTTTCTAATATTTATTTGTTTTAAACAAATGAAGAGGATCTTAAATCTTACACTTGTTTGGCTGATTCTGCTTTATTTACAATCTAAATTCAACTAACTCGTTCATACAATGTTGACATCATGAGCTGAACTCGTTATTTGTAACATTCACATACCTTACACATCAAACATTAAAGCTTGATAGGAACCAGTGTTCGTCTATGCAAAGAAAATTCACACGTTTTATTTATTTTAAACTTGAGACTGAAATTTTTAAGCTTATATAGTAATCGGTTCATACACTATCTAAATTCAACTAACTCGTTCGTACACTATTGCTAACATAGTATTTGTCAACAAAAAAAACTCTTAATCGGTTTATAATATAAGAAATGTGTCAAACTTAACAAAAAATTATCTCTTCCCCTTTTCTCTTGTGAGCCGTCTCTAAAACCCTAGTTTCTTCTCCTTCATCCACCAAGGACGGGTGATTTAGGGTCAATTTTTGAACTAAAATCACTTTTTTAACTCGTTTTTTATCTTTTCATTTTATTGAAATAAATGATTTTCACATCTATTTCATTTTTCTTTCGTGATTTCGTCGTCTTAGTGCGACGTTGTTTTGTGCGGTGCTCTGTTTGTCTTTCTTGTTTCGTTCGGGTATTTGTTCGGTTTAGAATATCAGACCAACTTCGATCCAGTGCAGATCTAATCAAAGACTTTGGCTTCATCAACGTTGCAGATCCAGAGACATAGGTATTCCGTAGACTTGAATATAGTCATATGTGTAGGCTTTTGTACTTTGTCGTTTTATGCTATTAATATGGATGCTGCGAGTTTGTTCGGAGATTCATCCTTTTTATTTTTAGCGAATTTACATTGATCGATGTACTCTATCAATTTGAATGAATATCATTTATTTATTTTTTAAAATGTGTCAAATTTATAAACATTTTTTTTTTAATTATTCTAAAAAAGTGGATAAAAGTATATCTTTTAGTTTTTAGTTTTTTGAAGAATAAAGTATATCTCTTGGTTGTGTGCACAACTCTTAAACTTGAGATTTTGATTGCAAATTGTCAAAATTATATGAAATCTTGTAGTTTGTATATTTTTTATTATTTTATTAAAATTAGAAGATATAAATTTAAAGTAGATTTTATTTTCTTACTAATCTACAAATAGGAGTTTTAAATTTGAACCGATCGATCTTAATCAAGTAAGTATAAGATTGTACACAATTCAGAACCCAAATATTCATTTTCTAAAAACCTTTTTTTATAGAGAATCATGTCAAAGGTGTAAAACACTCAATTGCTTTCTATATAAATAGCAAACATGGCAACATGCCTAACTACCTAGACACACATAGTCATATAGACACATAGTTTTCTACTTGCCTTGCTTTTGCTTCACAAAATTATATATAAGCAATATCAATGGCTTCTAGCTACCAAAGTACAACAATGGCTTCAAACTACAATACCCACAAAAAAGTCCTTAGCAAGGGCACCAAAGTCATCCACCAAAGCCAAGTGGTGGTGGTGGTTGTGCCTTTCCCAGCACAAGGTCATCTCAACCAACTTCTCCACCTCTCTCGTCTTATTTCATTATACAACATACCAATCCATTTTGTCGGCACAACACAACACAATCGTCAAGCTATAGTTCGTGTCCAAGGTTGGGACCCAAAATCATTTTCAAAAAACTTTAACATTCACAACTTCAAAGTTCCAACTTTTGTTTCACCTCCTCCAAACCCAAATGCAAAATCAAAATTTCCATCTCATCTTTTTCCTTCCTTTCAAGCTTCTTCCAATCTTCGTGAACATGTAGCTACACTTTTGCAATCACTTTCATCCGTAGCTAAAAGGGTTGTTGTCATTTATGACTCCCTTATGGCTTCTTGTATACAAGATGCTATTCATATAAAAAATTGTGAAAGTTACACTTTTCACAGTGTATCTGCTTTTACCATGTTTTTGTTCTTTTGGGGTGTAATGGGAAAACCACTAGTGAAAAATTCCACCAATATTATCCCAGAAGTTCCTTCTCTAGAAGGATGTTTCACTACACAATTCATAAATTTCATAACTTCACAATATGAGTTTCATAAATTCAGCAATGGAACAATCTATAATACATCAAGGGTAATTGAAAAGCCTTATATAGAGCTAATAGAAGGCATGATTAGTCACAAGACTCATTGGGCTTTAGGCCCATTTAACCCTTTATGTGTTGAGAAAAGAAACAATAATAAAGCTAGGCATTTTAGCTTGGAGTGGCTTGATAAGCAAAAGGATAATTCAGTAATTTATATATCTTTTGGGACCACAACAGCCTTAAAAGAGGAACAAATTATAGAGCTTGCAAATGGGTTGGAACAAAGTAAGCAAAAATTTATTTGGGTATTAAGAGATGCTGATAGGAGCGATGTTTTCAATGAGGATGGTGTTAGAAGAATGATTGAGTTACCAAAGGGGTTTGAAGAGAGGGTTGAAATTGAAGGTGTTGGGTTAATTGTGAGAGATTGGGCCCCACAATTGGAAATTTTAAGTCATTCTTCTATAGGTGGTTTTATGAGTCATTGTGGATGGAATTCTTGTATGGAGAGTATTACTATGGGGGTGCCAATAGCAGCATGGCCTATGCACTCTGACCAACCTAGGAACAGAGTTTTAGTTACGGAAGTGCTTAAGATTGGTTTGGTTGTGAAGGATTGGAGTCAAAGGGATGAGTTGGTGATGGCTTCTATTGTGGAGAATGTTGTGAGGAGGTTGATGGCTACAAAAGAAGGTGATGAAATGAGGCAAAATGCAATGAACTTGAAAAATGAAATTCTCAAGTCAATGGATGAAGGTGGTGTTTCACGTATGGAACTGGATTCTTTCATTGCCCATGTGACTAGATAGAAAATTTGACCAAACAGTTTCGCCCAAAAGCTCAATTATGCATGTTGATATAGTGATAAATATAATAAACATGGTTTTAATGAACTGCTTAAGATTGTCTTACATTTGCTTTTTTCTTCCTTTCTCACGTCAAATTTACACATTTTCTCCCTTTTCATATATGTTTTCCCTTTCGAAATTCTTTGCCGCGACAGTGACATCCAAACTGTTTCATCCGAATTCAACCACCTTTGCATAAGCAACGTTGTATTCTTTTGATTAGAGATGACAATTGAATTCATTTATCTATCGTTGATCTCACTACAAATTCATCAAAATTTATCATTTACAAAATAATATTGTTAATAGATCGTATTCTATCCATCCATTTAATAATTTGGATAGTTCAATTCCACCCAACAACTTTTTTAAATCCAAACCATCTCTCTCTCTCAATATAATGGATGTCTTTTATTTATTAATTACTACTTTAAAATAAAAAAATTCACGAAATTGTCGTCCGGCCACCATTGCTTGTCGTCGACCATTGTGCTCCGGTGTTAGAGACAGAGCTAAAAGGGGAACTATGGGAAGCCATGGTTCCACAACACTTTGATTTTTTTTTTCTTTGACAAATCCCCTTGATATTATTCTTGTAGAATAAATATATTATACTCTCTTAAAGATGTAATAAAATAAATGTTCAATTACACTTTTATCCTTCACATATCATCAAACTCGCTAAAATAGTCACCCTTTTTTTCAAATTAAATTTTTCAATTTCATAATTATTATAATTTTTGTCTCAACCTATGTTTTTTGGCCTCGATGTTGAATCACAAGACAAAGTATCATTTTTCAGACCAAAATTCATTTTCTTTGACATCATAAATCATATCATTTTTAGGGGCAAAATGACATGTTAATATCAAAAGCTCAATTTAAAAAAATAGAGAGAGAGAATATTTTCATTAGTTTAATCAAATACGAGGACAAAGAATGTAAAAAATAAAGGATAAAAAGTGTAATTAAATCTAAAATAAAAACTCTATTGAAGACCAAAAGGAAAAAAGAAAGAGAACAAGTGGTATGAAAAAACTTAACTATCTTATTACATTTCTTAAGATCATAATTAAATAAACTTTTCTTGATGTTACATAATTGATTTTATTTGTAGATATAATTGCCCTTGATTTGGTCATAGAACTATGTCTATTTTTAGTAATATCTTCATCTTGTCCTTCCCTCAAAAAATAAAAATAAATCTTCATCTTGTCTTGACTCTTGAGATCCCCCTCCCCCCGCTACCGCTGGTGGTCATCGTGGTCCTCAATGTTGCATGCTTTGTTAAAAACATGTGGTCCTACGTGTTAGTATTAAATTAGAAGTTTAATACTAAACCATATGAACATCACGTGACCCATGACATGTTTCACGAGGCACATTCTTTCTTTGTTTGACAATTCTGGAAGAAGGAATACTAAGGCCACGGTCTACGACAACTCTCTAGTCCAAGTTTTGAAATGAAAGATTTGAAAGCCAAATGAAATGAAAAAAACCAATTTATTGTTACAAATAATATGTATTGTTGTGTTGTATATAAGCCAAATGATTTGGATTTATGTTTGTCGCTATGTAAGAATTATGACTGACACTACCCCGCTGAAACTATATATTGTTTTTTTTTGTTGAAGAATTGCACTTTATAATTATTATTATTACTTGCATCATTTTCAATTTAATATTTTTTCGTCATGTATTTATATTCGGGTGAATACATTAATATTTGATGACGATGTTTTAGTAAAAACAAAATTCCTACTCATATATATATATATATATATATATATAGCAACGATGTTTTTTTTCGCAATTTTTTTATCAAGAACTCCTCGTGAACTGTTGTGGAACCAATCACATCTCATGCTGGCCGGATAAAACGAGATAGTGGTGTAATGGAATTTCAATTGTATAGCGGTAAAATCCTTTCGGGATGTTCTCGCTATATTGTTTCTGCTTAAACATTTTCCATATATAGAATTGTGATTTGTGGGCGTATCGTAATTACAGTAATATGAGAAAATTAATTGAAAATTCAATATAAATACCTTTTTAACTATCTTTCAAAACAAAACAAAAAGGTACCTTTTTAAAACCCTTAACGGATTAGCTAGAGGAGTTTTTTTATGGGACAGAGAAAACAATAGAAGTGATATATATATATATATATATATATATATATATATATATATATATATATATAAAAGTAATTATAGAATTGTGATATTATGGGCGTGTGGTAATTATAATAATTTGAGAGAATTAATTGAAAATTCAATATAAGTTCCTTTTTTAACTTTCTTTAAAAAAAAAAAGTACCTTTTTAATTTATTTGCTAGAGGAGTTTTTTCTTTCAGAATTAAAAAAACTTAAGGAGTTTTTTCTTTCGGAATTAAAAAAACTTAAGGAGTTTTTAATGATTTTATATCATTTAAAATTTATCATAATTGAAAATTATACTATTTATTAAAATTGTCATCTTAATAAAATTTAACATTTTCAAAAAAAAATTACTTATAATAAGGAAAATGATAGTATGTTAACAAATATAAAACTATGTATTGAAAACTGTGTCAATTTTTTTTTAATTTTTTTTTTTTAATAAATATTTATTATTTGTGGATTCATATACCCTAATATGACCCTACTTATAATAGTGATTATTGAATTTTTTTTCCCATAAAATACAAAAATAATAGTAACTGGTATAGTGAAGTTTTTACGATTGTGCTTAATTGTGTCGTTCAATTTTTGATTTGATCTCATAAAATATGGGATATTATCATTTAAATCCACAATTTCTAGGATTGTATGTTATGTGTTGGTCATGAGTTGTTTTTTTCCCCTACTTTCTAGTTAAGATTAACAATTTTTATGGTTTAATGTCGTAAAGGAAAGGACATGACTTGCAATCTTTGGAGTTAATTGAAGGAATTGCATTTGTAACTTCACTCCTCTTTAGAGAATATGTATCATTTAAGTGTAATGATAACGAACTAACCCAATTACAACTGTTCCAAAACTGACGTGGTAGGAGCATGAATTAAAAGACCAGTATTTAATCACTTGATTTCCTTTTATATATCTTAATTTTGTATATAAATATAATAGGCCAAAGTGAGTAGTAGAAGAAAACAAAGAAGAGAGAGTTCTGTGTAGAAGAAACAAGTTACTAAATTATTATCATGGATCGTTTCACACAACCTTATTTTTTATTCTCATTTTTTTCTTCATTTCTTCTCTTTAGTTTTAGCTTTGCTGCTTTCGATTTAGCCACTATACCATTTCATGATGGGTTTACTTATCTATGGGGAAAGGAAAACGTTATTCCATCGCTTGATGGAAACACCGTAAAACTGATTATTCATGAACACTCTGGTAAGTTAAATTAAATTAATTATAAACATGCAAAAACATTATTTCTCTCTTTTTTATGAGGGTTATACTGATGTTTTCTTTTTCTTTCTATGAATAGGTTCTGGATTCAAATCCATTGATATGTACACCAGTGCATTTTTTAGTGCGAAAATAAAACTACCATCTAATTATTTTGCTACTGCTGGTGTTTGTGTCACCTTTTATGTAAGTTGTACACAAATGAATGTTTGTGTCGCCATTTTTTTTACCAACATATAACATACAATCCTAGAAATTGTGGATTTAAATGATAATATCCCATTTTTTAATGAGATCAAATAAAAAATTGAACGACACAATTAAGCACAATCGTAAAAACTTCACTACACCAGTTACTATTATTTTTGTATTTTATGGTAAAAAAATTCAATAATCACTATCATAAGTCGGGTCATATTAGGGTATATGAATCCACAAATAATAAATATTTATTAAAAAAATAATAATTTAAATTTAAAAAATAAATTGACACAGTTTTCAATACATAGTTTTATATTTGTTAACATACTGTCATTTCCCTTATTATAAGTAATTTTTTTTTGAAAATTTTAAATTTTATTAAGATGACACTTTTAATAAATAGTATAATTTTCAATTATGATAAATTTTAAATGATAGAAAATCATTAAAAACTCCAAGTTTTTTTAATTCTGAAAGAAAAAACTCCTCTAGCTAATAAGTTAAAAAGGTACTTTTTTTTAAAGAAAGTTAAAAATGTACTTATATTAAATTTTAAATTAATTCTCTCAAATTACTATAATTACCACACACCCATAATATCACAATTCTATAATTACTTTTATATATATATATATATATATATATATATATATATATATATATATATATGTTGTTTCCTCTGTCCCATAAAAAAACTCCTCTAGCTAATCCGTCAAGGGGTTTAAAAAGGTACCTTTTTGTTTTGTTTTGAAAGATAGTTAAAAAGGTATTTATATTGAATTTTCAATTAATTTTCTCAAATTACTATAATTACCACACGCCTACAAATCACAATTCTATATATGGAAAATGTTTAAGCAGAAACAATATAGTGAGAACATCCTAAAAGCATTTTACCACTATACAATTGAAATTCCATTACACCACTATCTCGTTTTATCCAGCCAGCATGAGATGTGATTGGTTTCACAACAGTTCACGAGGAGTTCTTGATAAAAAATTTGCGAGAAAAAGCATAGTTGCTATATATATATATATATATATATATATATATATATATATATATATATACACACACACGTGTATGAGGATGAATTTTGTTTTTACTCAAACGTCGTCATCAAATATTAATGTATTCACCCGAATATAAATACATGACGAAAAAATATTAAATTGGAAATGATGCAAGTAATAATAATAAGGCTTAAATATGATTTTCGTCCATGTAATTTAGACCAGTTTTGATTTTCGTCCCTGTAAAAAAAAAAAAATTGAAAAACATCCGTGTAAAATTTTTTTGACAAAATTACACTTTTAGTCCCTTAACTTTATTTCAGGTAACAGTTTAGTCCTTTATCTTTATTTAATTTCAATTTTGTCCTTTTGATCCATTTACATACGAATTTTTAAGCTTAAAATTAATGATTTTATTTTCTTATGGTCTTTCAGTCTTCAAATTTATGTTCCTTGTCTATGTTTGCATAAGAATATTTAATTTGAAGCTTGAAAATGGACAAAAAGGACCAAATTGAAATGAAAAAAAAGACAAAGGACCAAATTGTTACCTGAAATTAAATTAAGGGACTAAAATTGTAATTTTGCCAAAAAAATTTGTTTGAAAAAGGTCCCTGGCCCCACTTCCGATCTGATTTGGCATTTTTTTGCCACGTGGCAGTTGCTGACTATGCAACTTTTGCCACATGGCAATGACGTGGAATGCCACATAATTTAAAAAAAAAAATCAAAATTCTGAAAATTCTTTTTTTAAATTAAAAAAATTTAAAAATCATAAAAAAATTCCAAAAAATAAATTTCAGAATTTAAAAAATCTGAAAAAATAAATATATTGGAATTTTTTTTCAGTTTTTTTAATTTTAAAAAATAATTTTTAAATTTTTAATGACATGGACTGCCACGTGGCAAAGGTTGCACAGTCAGCAACTGCCGCGTGGCCAAAACCATACCATGTCAGTTTTAATTTTTTTTACATGAACGAAAATCAAAACTGACCCAAATTACAGGGACGAAAATTATATTTAAACCTAATAATAATTATAAAGTGCAATTCTTCAACAAAAAAAAAACAATATATAGTTTCAGTGGGGTAGTGTCAGTGGTAATTCTTACATAGTGACAAACATAAATCCAAATCATTTGGCATATATACAACACAACAATACATATTATTTGTAATAATAAATAATACCAATAAATTGGTTTTTTCATTTCATTTGAATGTGTGTCTAAACCAATTATAATTGTTGTTGTGACTTACCAAAAAAAATTGTTGTTGTGACCATACAAGCATTGCTTGTTTTAGGGATGGATGTATGTTGATGCGTGTGGGGTGTGCCTATACAAAAAGTTTAGAACTTCTTTTAGTAATATAATATATCAATAGTTGACATTTGGATTAGATGGTTCACACTTACCACAAATCATTTCTCTCTTTTTCCACACCTATCATCATATATTTTAAATCATTTTTTGATGATATGAATATGATCAAGAATTAGATGCAAAATCGAGTGTGAGATGGCTGGTTAAATGATCGTTTAGTTATTTATATAGAGAATGATATTTTTATTGATATTGAAAATTAGAAAATTATTCAAATTTTCCATGGTACGGAAAATCATAGAGAACAATTATTAATGCTACAAATTTTTATATATTGTACCCCACCATAGATCCGTCACTGGATAGTTTATATCTACAAACATTGGTATCTCATAGTCATAACCACCCTCGTTGTGGAGATATCCATAATGATACATTGATACCTATTGATAAGAGAGTCTCATCTCTCATCGTGGGTTTCACATGATTTAATATTAAAATATTAAAAGTGTGATGATATGAAGTTATTGATAGATGATATGAAGTTATCACTGAGTCTCGTTTATAAGAGAATCTCATCTCTCTTTGCTAGGTTGAAATGATTGAATGCCTATTATATACTATTATTATAATAAAAATAAAAATAAAAATGAGTGATGTGTCAGCGTGAGATTCATTTAAAAACCAAAAATTGAAATTCTCCTATTTAGATGCTCGTTGTGTTGGTTCCACAGTGATATTGATCTAAATGCACGATTAGCAAACTCCACAAAGCATAGCTTCTCTTCCACGGTGACTTTTTTACCTTGATTTTCCAGTTTACCAAACAAATGTGCGGGCGTGGGTTGTCAATAGTCTATAACGATAGCCAACAATTAATCTTAAATTACATGAGTTGCATCACTTGCAATGTCGTGGCTTTAACTTCCGATGCTCATGTGAAAGCTTCTTTGATGACAATTATCCTTGTAAACACTTTAGATCCTTGAGAGCTACGTACGTTGACCCTTGAGAACCTTCAGAGCTTAACTCGCCTAAACTTTTTATTAACAAAAAAAAAACCTATAATTTTTTTATAACGAATTTTACCTTATTTTGTTGTGATTACGGTATCAATTAGTGAAGTAAATGCTAAATATTTCCATACAATTGGGAAAATAATATTCTTAGGTAATGCTGACAAATGTTCTTAAATAATTTTTTTTTAGCAAAGACAAAACTAATTCATTTAATTAATAATTAACACGTACAAATAAGAGGGAACATCGTAAAAATATAGGGGTTAGGGTATGACAAGGAAGCTTTAGCTATGCTATGAACTATCTTATTTGTTTGTCGCCTGACTTAACTCATAGTATAGTCATTGTGAGATGACAATAGATCCTTACATCTAGAAATTGTATCTCTAAACACATTTTGAAGGGTAGACCCGGAGAGTTAATGGTTTCATCAACGAGCTCACAATCTAACTAAAAAATAACACATTTCATGCCTTGATTAATAGCAAAATTTATAGCCTTAAGCAAACTTAGGGTTTCGTCTTATGAAGAAGTAGATTTGTAGAAAGAATGCTTCGATAAACAATTCAACATCGTCCTTCAAGAGTCTTTGAAACAGATGCCAAAACTCGTAATGGAATTGTTAGTAAAGAGCGCACAATCCACATTACATTTCACCTTGGAAGGAGGGGGTTTAACCCACGAGTCTTCCAAATGAGTTCCATGACCCGGATGTCCTGCTCTTTGCATATAGTGACATTCATGGAGAGAATTATGAGCGCGTTGGACAATAGATGAGGGAGGAGTGTCGGTGTCATCTTATAACTTTGTATTTTCAACGTTTCCACAAGTCCCTTAAAGTATCTTTAAGGAACTTAAAGAGAAACTTTATATTAGAAATATTATTCTTTTTTTTAGATTTTAAAGAGTTAGTTACACATATTCCAAGACATTCATATTATACTCAATTCTTTACCAAATGTCTTTAAGACACTTGTAAACTATTACCAATTATAAAAAAAATACATTTTTTTTATACAATTGTAAAATAATATTATAAATATTGTTATATAATGAATGAAAGATCTTTTCAATTTTCAGTACAATATTAATTATCTTCTACCAATTGCACTATATATTGTTTTTATTTGTTGAAGAATTGCACTTTATAATTATTATTATTACTTGCATCATTTCCAATTTAATATTTTTTCGTCATGTATTTATATTCGGGTGAATACATTAATATTTGATGACGACGTTTTAGTAAAAACAAAATTCATCCTCATATTCATATATATATATATATATATAGCAACGATGCTTTTTATCGCAAATTTTTTATCAAGAACTCCTCACGAACTGTTGTGGAACCAATCACATCTCATGCTGGCCGGATAAAACGAGATAATGGTGTGATGTGATTTGTGGGCGTGTGGTAATTATAGTAATTTGAGAAAATTAATTGAAAATTCAATATGAATACCTTTTTAACTATCTTTGAAAACAAAACAAAAAGGTACCTTTTTAAACCTTTAACGGATTAGTTAGAGGAGTTTTTTTTATGGGACACAGGAAACAATAGAAGTGATATATATATATATATATATATATATATATATATATATATATATATATATATATATATAATAGACCCATTATATTTTGTGAAGGTCTATTTTAGCAAGATGCACCTTTTCCTTTGGACACAAAATATCCATATTTTTGCTTTTTGTAAAAGAAAAAACTAAGGGACAAAATTGTAATACATTTAAATTATTTTTTTATTTATTTTAAATTTTATACTTTTTGAGGTTTCCCTAGGCTAGCTGTCTTTATCATTTATTTTTGAATTGTTCTCCCCTCTCTCCCTTCAAGTTTCTCACGCCATATTTTTGTTATTTTTCTGGGTTCTTCAATTCATATGTAGTAGTTGTATCATAAAATAAATCTTAATTCTCCATTAGAATGACAATAGCAGGTGGGTTTCAAGTAGGTTGATTGATTCAAAAAGAATGAGTTTGAACGAGGAAAAAGAATTGGAAACTTTTACAACATACTACTAGTATGATACTAGCAATTATTGTTATCGGATGTCTCTCTCTTTTTTCTTTCAGGTCACTTGAGTTTTCTTTTTATTTTCCTCCATTTTTGTCAATTAAATTGCAGAATTTGCGTTAAAACTTCCAAATTTTTAAAATCAAAACTGGTTTAAAAGCTCAGTCAAAAATTCATTGATTTGTTACTGAAATTAGCACACTGGATTGGGAATTTAATTTTTCATTTTTATAGACCAGTTTATACAATTTAAAAAATTTGTTCACTTCATTGGCGGTTTGTGAGAAGCTTGAATACACCAATACTATTAGCAATCGAAAACATGAAAAAGTGAACACAATAGTACAATTAGAGAAGAGAATGTTTGGAACAATTAGGATGAAGGGAACTGGGTTAAGCTTTTTTAAGATAATAAACAACAAAAACATAGCAAAAATAATGGAGAGAAAGATGAAGACGGCAACAATCAACGGAGAGAGAAAATGATACACAATTAATAAGAGTTTGATATTACCTTTCCACCCTCATATTTAAGTTTCACTTTGTTTAAAGCAATGGGTATTTTGTGTCCAAAGGAAAAGGTGTATCTTGCTAAAATACACCTTCACAAAATAGAGGGTCTATTGTAGCAAACCCCATATATATATATATATATATATATATAGGGGATATTTTGACTCCAAGAGTAAGTATAATAACGTACTTTAAATCTTGACCTTTAATTACAATTTTGATTAATGGTTTAGATTAATTGCTATGGTAGGCTTTAATTCCATTTTCTATTATAGTCAACACTTATCACTACAAAATAACAAAACAATAAATGTCATTTAATTCATTGATTTTTTTTCTTGTTCTTCTCCCATTGTTTGTTTTTTGTTTTCACGTTAAAAGAGTTTTTGAGGATCAATTTGTAAAATAAGCATTTTAATTTGTCGTTACAATCCTTCTTTTTCTACATGTATGTTTTTCCTATGTGTACAATTTTTTTACAATCATGAGCTCTTTATCAAATAACATCATCATCTATGTATGTCCTTGACAACAAAAACTAATTAAAATGGAGATGATTATTTTAATTTGTCGTTATTTATATAAGAAAATACACCAATTTATTTATTTTTTATGCAATTATTGTAAATGAATTGGATATAAAAAAAAAATCAGGGTTACTTCCTCTATCATTTTTTTTCGTGACAGATTAATACAAAAACTTGTGTTTACAAAAAATATAAGAAAAGATCAGGATTATATTGAAGAAAGCAAATAAAATATGTCGTATAAAAAATAGTAAAGGGAGAAGAATAAATAAACAATTCTTTAAATTTTACTATTGTTTCCTTAAAAAAAAAAAAAAACGGGAGAAGAAAAAAAAATTTTGGTCAAATAAAAAACTTTGATGTTTATTTTACCATTAACTCTCACAAATTCTTTTAACGTGAAAACAAAAAAAAAATCAATGGGAGAGAGAAAAAAAATCAATCAATTGAATAACATTTATTGTTTTGTTATTTTGTGGTGATAAGTGTCGATTACAATAGAAAATGAAATTAAAACCTACCATATAAATTAATCTAAGCCATTAATCAATATTATAATTAAAGGTCAATATTTGAAGTAAGTTATTACACTTACTCTTTGAGTCAAAATATTCCCCTTCATATATATATATATATATATATATATATATATATATATATATATAGAGTCAGGATCCGTTGACACCTGGTGTCAACGGATTCGTTGACACCAAAACTTAAGCGTTCATTAATCTTAATCCAAAGGCCAAAATGTATTCAATAAAATCATAATATGGACATTCAAATATTTTTCTTTCCTAAAAATCCTCTTGTTTTCTAAAAGAGTAACATGTTCTTCTCAATGGGATGTCCTCAATTACAGGAATATCAATTACTTTAACGCAACAATACTCACTAAGGATAAATCTTGATTTGTCACAGCAACATTCAATTTAGTTTAAAGGGTTTTCCGTTTTCCTAATTCATAAATTAAATTTATATATCCTTTGATTTTGCAATCATATGCAATTATTTTAATGATTTACTAAGCAATTTTGCCAATTAAAAAGTATTTCTCCGTTTGCAATTTGGCTAGGGAGGTGGTGAATTCTTATGATTCTATAATCTTAATAAAATCAATAATCATGACCATAAATTAGAATAAGATGAATCAAGAGACTTTCTGAAAGAAAGAAAAGAATTAAGGGATTTTAAACTAAAACTCGTGATTTTTCATCACTGAAAAGGGAAAGAAAACATGAAAAGATATTAGGTTAATTAAGAAAGAGGTGAATGAATTGTAGAAAGAGATGAAGGAAAAGATGCAGACATTAATAGGAATAATAATGTACAGGTTTCAAATCTCATATAGAGCAAAAACAGTGTGCGGTTGAGAGTAAGGATATACAGGAAATAGAAACATTAAAATTAATATCAGCCTTTGATTAAATATAATGTACCGTTGAGATTTGGTGTCAACGAACCCGTTGACACCAAATCTCATCCATTAAATTGATTTAATCTAAAGGCTATTAATTATTCACTTAAAATGTACGGTGATGTCAAATTTATTTTCCACAGCTTAGTACCTCTTTTTTTTTCCTCATTCTTTCTCTCTTGCCATACACAATTAAAATGGTTTCTTCTCCTGCATCTCAAGTTCTACACGGCCATCTCCTTAATTGGTTACTTCCTCAATTTAAATCAAAGGGGTTTCTATATCCATCATAAATCATGGATTCACTGTATTCTATAATAATCTCATTTTTATCTGCGATCAATTTCTTAAGTTTTAGAAAATGGGTTTTAACAAAAGGGGATATGTTTATATAAAGTTTGTGATTCATATGGTAGAATTAACCAATGAGGAATCAAGGTGAAGAAAGCATACCGATGATTGGATTTGGAGGAGAAAACCAAATTTTGATTTTCTTTCAAACTTTTTTAAATTGGGATTGGATTGAAAAAAAAAAGTATGGAATGGAACCGGATTTCCTGAGAAAGTATGGAATGGAACAGAATTTGCTAAGTAATACTCACATGAGTTAATTTTAAAAACTATTATTAGCAATTGATTAGAAAAGATGGACGGTTGAGATTTGGTGTCAACGGTTTCATTGACACCTGGTGTGAACGAATCCTATCTCATATATATATATATATATAAGTAATTATAGAATTGTGATATTATGGGCGTGTGGTAATTATAGTAATTTGAGAGAATTAATTGAAAATTCAATATAAGTACCTTTTTTAACTTTCTTTAAAAAAAAGTACCTTTTTAACTTATTAGCTAGAGGAGTTTTTTCTTTCAGAATTAAAAAAACTTGAGGAGTTTTTAATGATTTTCTATCATTTAAAATTTATCATAATTGAAAATTATACTATTTACTAAAATTGTCATCTTAATAAAATTTAACATTTAAAAAAAATAAATACTTATAATAAGGGAAATGATAGTATGTTAACAAATATAAAACTATGTATTGAAAACTGTGTCAATTTATTTTTTAAATTTAAATTATTTTTTTTTTAATAAATAATTATTATTTGTGGATTCATATACCCTAATATGACCCTACTTATGATAGTGATTATTGAATTTTTTTACCATAAAATACAAAAATAATAGTAACTAGTATAGTGAAGTTTTTACGATTGAGCTTTATTGTGTCATTCAACTTTTGATTTGATCTCATTAAAATATGGGATATTATCATTTAAATCCACAATTTCTAGGATTGTATGTTATGTGTTGGTCATGAGTTGTTTTTTTCCCCTACTTTCTAGTTAAGATTAACAATTTTTATGGTTTAATGTCGTAAAGGAAAGGACATGACTTGCAATCTTTGGAGTTAATTGAAGGAATTGCATTTGTAACTTCACTCCTCTTTAGAGAATATGTATCATTTAAGTGTAATGATAACGAACTAACCCAATTACAACTGTTCCAAAACTGACGTGGTAGGAGCATGAATTAAAAGACCAGTATTTAATCACTTGATTTCCTTTTATATATCTTAATTTTGTATATAAATATAATAGGCCAAAGTGAGTAGTAGAAGAAAACAAAGAAGAGAGAGTTCTGTGTAGAAGAAACAAGTTACTAAATTATTATCATGGATCGTTTCACACAACCTTATTTTTTATTCTCATTTTTTTCTTCATTTCTTCTCTTTAGTTTTAGCTTTGCTGCTTTCGATTTAGCCACTATACCATTTCATGATGGGTTTACTTATCTATGGGGAAAGGAAAACGTTATTCCATCGCTTGATGGAAACACCGTAAAACTGATTATTCATGAACACTCTGGTAAGTTAAATTAAATTAATTATAAACATGCAAAAACATTATTTCTCTCTTTTTTATGAGGGTTATACTGATGTTTTCTTTTTCTTTCTATGAATAGGTTCTGGATTCAAATCCATTGATATGTACACCAGTGGATTTTTTAGTGCGGAAATAAAACTACCATCCAATTATTTTGCTACTGCTGGTGTTTGTGTCACCTTTTATGTAAGTTGTCACCTTTTGATTTGATCTCATTCAATTTTTGATTTGATCTCATTAAAAAATGGAATATTATCATTTAAATCCACAATTCCTGCCGGTGTTTAAATGGAATATTATCAATCAAATATTTAATTAAAGATTTTTTTTAATCACACCCCAAATATTTTCAATCATTACCTTTTGTCTTTCTCTCATCTCCTATTCCTCTTCCTCTCGTTTTGAATACAAAATACAAATTTTTCTATCCAATTTTTCACATTTCACTTTCTTTCAGTCATCTACTACATAAAGATTTCGATGCATAGAGATAAACGTAAATTCAATTTACCTTGATTTTTATTTATTTTAAAAAGTAAACAATTTAGTTTGCAGATTTATTCATCCAATAATTGAACAACACCGTATTTTTTTTTTCTTTGATAAACCAACACCACAAATTGAAATGATAAGAAATGGAATAATTTAACAACACCGTTTGGGATTGTAAAGGGCATCACCTGGCTGAATTGATTCCAGTCAAATTTTCCCAATTTTTTTTTTTTTAGCGTTGCTCGAAAATGGAATGTAATACACGTACAATTTTGCCAAAATAGATTAACCTACCTTAGTTCATTTCACATGTACATAGGCACGAATTGATCTCACGTGTTTATAAGTGAATTAAGTTCACCTACAACCTTCAAAAATATGAATACACGCATCGATATTTTAGGTGTAACATGATAATTTAAAGGTGTAACTTGAAAAACTCTTAATTAAAATATATTGAAATATTAATTGGCGTGAACTCCAATTTATATATATTAAAATTTTCAAAAAGAAATTGATAGTTCCATTAATACTCTAAACATTAACTTTTTTTGGGGGAGTTTTTGTTTTTGTCATTGTTGTTACAGACCACAAGCATTGATGTCTTCGATAGAAGAAGGCATGACGAACTTGATTTTGAATTCCTGGGTAATAAAGCTGGAAAACCATGGCAGTTCCAAACAAACTTGTTTGGAAATGGAACTAGTGGTCGTGAGGAGCGTTACGATCTCTGGTTCGACCCAACCAAAGAATATCATAGATATAGCATTCTCTGGACAGAAATAAATATTATGTAAGTGTTGTCTCTCTTTATTTTTGTATACACAAGTGTGTCTCTATTACTACATTCATTCATACATTACAATTAAATATATATTTCATTTGTCGACCATAATTAAGTCCAACTGAAAATTATAATCCACACAATTCATGTTAGTTAGGATCATATGTTTGTCCAAGTGAAATTAAAATTGGAGTACTTTTTTACAAAAGGAAAAGATACCTTCTTTTTTTCGAAACAAAAGAAGAGAAATATGAATAGTGGTGACTAGATAATGAAAATAAATCAGTTCATACACCATAAAGAAAATTGTGAAGTGTATATTTGAATATATAAACATATATATAGCTGACAAAAAAATTATATTATTTCTTGTCAAAAAAAAATATATTATTTCATTGGTCAAAAAAAAAAAAGAATTATATTATTTCACAGACTTACCATATATAAATTTGTTTAGTAATAGTGTATTTGTTTGATGAATTATTGTAGATTTTTTGTTGATGAAATTCCAATTAGAGAAGTGTTACGGAATAAGCAAATGGAAAATAATTACCCATCCAAGCCGATGTACTTGTATGCTACTATATGGGATGCATCAAAATGGGCCATACACGAAGGAAATCGCAAAGTGGACTATAGTTACGGTCCTTTTATAGCTACATACAAGAATTTAATTCTCAAGGGTTGCATTTTTGATCCTATTGAAGTTCCGGATGACGAATTTTGCTCAGAAAATCTTAAAGCTCAAGATTACGCCATCATGAACCCCTTGCGCCGCCTCAAAATGCAAAACTTCCGCCAACGTTTCATGTCCTACTCATATTGTTATCATACATATAGGTACCCTGTCCCACCACCAGAGTGTGTTATTGTTTCAAAAGAGAAACAAATGTTTAATGAGAATGGAATGTTAAAAGTGGGTCGGAGTCGTCGCCGACATTCTAAGCGGAGAGGTCGAGCTTCAACTACAATGGGTCACATGATGTTTTGATTAGATAAGTAGATTAATGTCAATTTTTTTTAGCTTTTTGTAAATATAAATTATTTGCTATGAGTTAATAAAAGAAGTGGTTAATGGTTATTAGTTCTTACACAAAATGTGTTTTTGGTGTTATGCTTATGTTTCGTGGTGTGTTGTTTAAATTATGTGGAATTTAAAAGAAAAAACACAATAATGTCTTAGGTTTTAGGTTAATGTGTCTCATTACTTTTAAGCAAAAGTCAATGGTTAAATAATATGTATCCCCCTATATTATAAGTTCACTTGCCCGAAAGAAAAGTCACACGTTTTCAGAAAGAAAAGAAAAAATTAGTGAAAAACGAGAAAGAAAGGAAATGCGCTAATATCATACAAATTGCAAATTAAGATCGCACCTAGGCTCACCTCATTAATCTAAAACTACCAATTTCATAATAAAACGAACAACACCATTAACGTTTAAAGAACTTGAGTGTTTCAAAACAAACAACTACACAAAAAACAAATTCAAGCTGTCATTGAAATGAAAAGAAAAAACTATAATAATGGAATTAACAGCCCAAGCATTACCCTATTAATTGCTCTAAACACAAATCCTCTAGTGATCAGATCATCACCCATCCAACTAAATAATTTTCTTATTTTCTGTCATCTATAACATCATAAACTGAGGCATGTATGTATTGCTAAGCCATTGCCTTCAGTTTCTTGCTATGTTCACTTTGACCAAAATCAAACTCCAGTTTGTGATCACTGATCCCATTTGCAGTGCAATTTATCATGACCACAACTTCTACAGCTTCCTTTCACATTATTGGATCCTACAGACTATTCTATCATTACAATTCTAAGCTTCTTTTCCCTCTCAGCCCGGAGTGGAAATATAGAATTGATATCAACCGTTCAGGGTAGAGCAGGAAGTTCAACCTTGTCAAAGGAAAAGAAACTGACCCTTCCTTCTGTGACCAGGCAGATTTTCAGCGGAATTCCCTCACATTGTTTCTCAAGGGTTTCAATTTCTGCTCTAGAAGGCAGATGACCCCTAAAAGATTATACATGCATAAACCAAATTAATAGATTTTCCAAAACCAGTTAGAGTAGGAAAAAAAATGAAGGAAACTTGGAGTTAAGGACAAATTTGCATGGCTGTTCATTTATAAGAACCAAAGATAATAGTTTGGGGTTTTCAGTACAATCTTTTAAATGAGTAACCATAATGTATGCTTAAATAGTCGTAATAGAAAAATTATACTCCCCACCTTAAATTCTGTCTAAGAAAAGTTATCTTTAGAGATCGAATTGCAATTTCTTAATCTAGAAAGATATTTCGGGCCATAACCTTAAATTCCTATCAGAGAAAATACAACTACAAAAGTCTTCTAAAATATTAATTTACAATGCAAAATAACATAGCCGCATTCCCTCCCAAACGACACAGCTGCAAATTCACAAAGATTTAACCACCTACGCCTTGCAACATCCACACAACACAATAAACAACATGTCCCTACCAGCGTGTATAGGTTACTGTTTGTGGGTGGAGGGCAAGAATGTAAGTCATGGTATCATTGAATTCCTATGAGACATGTTCTCAGTTACTACATAGATTTTTTGTGAATGGTATAAAGATCGCTTTACAGTTGATTTCTGAAGTATTCATACTGATATGATTAGAGGTGTAGTAATTACCTAGACAAGTACAGCAGAAAATTTGGATCACCTGGAGAAGATTTTCTGAACCTGCTGTCTGGAAGATAAATATCAAAATCTGGCTTCAATTCGTTAATCTTCAACTCACCAAATAACTTACTTATGGAATGCTCGACTTTGGAACCCATGTCTACTATTTGTTTGCTTTCTTCTGTGCCTTCAAGAGCCACTTGTTTTTGAGAACTTCTAATACTCTTCAAACTCCAAGCAAAATTATGCCGCCCAATTATGTAGCCGAGAGACTTGAGGTGCCTGTAGGCCTCAAACAGCTCCCAACAACATCCGGTCATCCTGCTAGAAACCTTTTCGTACATTTCTATTATAGATATACTTCTATTTTCACTGTCTACGAGATGTAAGGCTCCTAGTTCCATAAAATACCTGCAAAGTTAAAAATTTCACAAACACAAGCTGTCAAAATCCTACCCAAAAAAATACATCACTGAATCCTATTTGGCTGATTTATCGTCTAACATGTAATTAAATCTCATTACATACTTTTTCTTCTCACAATATTTGTTTTTATCTAACTAAATAATATATTATTTATAGAAAACTATGGCCTTAAGGATTGTGAGACTCTTCCCTCCTTCTAAAATCTAAATGTCAGAAAATAAGATAAATAAAAAACGATGGCATATCACCTACAAAGTCTCCTCGAATGAAGTATAAATCTTGCCACTACGAACTATTCCAGTAGATACCCACATTTTTCCATTCTTCTCAATAACCTCTGCCATTCCCATCTCTTCATTCCATCTGGCTTTGGATTTGATGTTCCTGGAGAATGAAATGTAAAAAACTTCATTTTCAAATCAACACTAAAGCAGGGGAAGCGGGGATATTTTCAGTAGTAAGTAACTATTTACGGTTCATTCATTCACTTCAAAATATTTTCTCACTAGTAAGCCATCATATAGGCTGACTTATTTGAATTTATCTATTGACGTACGTAGTTGTGAGATGGTTAGGGAGAGTTTATGGAAACAACTTATGACATGTCCATAACTATTTTCAGCTTATTTCCATACACATTTCGGAATAGCTTATGAAAATTGCCTGACATTATTTTATCATTTGTTGTGGAAATAGATTATACATATATGAGTCTGTTTGGCAAAACACATTTTTGAGCTTATAGCTTATACGCTCGTATGACCAAAAAAGACCCGTCTGGTAACAATCATTTACTCATGAGCTTATAGCGGTTTTTGATATGCTAATCCAAGTAGCTTATAGCTTATCATTTCCGTCTCAATTTTACTCTTGTAGTCTTAATTGAAAACAATTAAATATTCAATAATTATGTTTTTTGTATGGCATTTTCATATTTAAAAGCTAGTTCAACAGCTAATTGTATCAAACACTACAAATTCAATCAGCTAGCTTATTCGCTATCAAGTATAAGCTAGCTTAGTACTCATCCACCCGAAGTTAGTTTATCAGCTATTTTTTACCAAACAAATATGATACAGTGTAATGTTATAAGCGCTTAATTAATTAAGTTGTTTATCGAGAAAAAAAATGGTTGACCTGAATTGCGATTTGGGCAAAGAATGAGATGTGAAGTGAAGGTCCTCTTCTTCATCACTTGCATTTGGAAGATTGACGTCGTCATCATCATTACTGGTATCTTCATTTGAAGAATATCCCCACTTGTTTCCTTCCATTAATCAAAAGCTGCAACCAAAATTGATAGAGATGTTACCAAATAAGCGGATGGTTTGTTGTTTAATTTTGAAAAGGTGAGAAATGTGAACCTGATATTCAAGAACAGGGTAACTTTGAAAGGGTTCTATCGCCTCGCCGCCGTAGTTTGGACAATTTTTTGTTTACATTTAGGTTAATTAATCCTTTACCCCTGTAATATCACTTTTGGTTTTTTCCCTCTGATTTTTTTTTTTTCTTTCAGATTTCGTGTAATTTTTTTTTTTGTTTTAGAATACCTCTTTGGGTTAGTTAATTGTACATTTCCGCTGATGTCGTATGCTAATGATGTGGCGGGCTGCATGTGTAATTTTTTTATTCAGTACACGTGGCATTTGTGATTTTTTTTTAAAAAATCTTAAAAAAATTTAGAAATATTAATAAAAATGAAAAATAATGAAAATAATTATGAAAAAACAAAATAAAAATACCGCAAAAGTTAAAAAAAAACTGAAAAAAATTAAAAAACGTGAAAAAAATCTGGAAAAGTGAATAAAAATTAAAAAAAGTTTAGAAAAATTCTGAAAAAGATTAATATGTATCGAAAATTTAGAAAAAATTAAAAAAAAATCTGAAAAAGATTTTTTTTATAATTTTTTTCGAGAATTTCGATATATATTCATCTTTTTCAGATTTTTTTTCATTATTTCTAGATTTTTTTTATTTTTGTATTTTTAAGCATTTTTTTATTTAAAAGAAAAACAAATGCCACGTGTACTAAATAAAAATATTTACACAATTAGCACGCACGTCATCAGAAAAAGATGACTCGGCGTGCACATCAGCAAAAATGCATAGTGAGCTCGCCCAGGGGTATCTCTCTTAATAATATAAGAAGAGAAGATGTTGTGGAAATCCTATTAATGCCCCAGCCTGGTTAATTGACAAATCACCAAAGTAAAGGTAAAATCTGTCTTTAACTTACTTTATTCAACTAAATTACCACAATTAACTAAGATGATGTCATGTAACTACAAATAACTAATAGTTTAGTTCATTTGCTCTTCATAAAATCATTTTCATTTGATGCCACCTAAATAAATCCGATTTTGGTTGACACGGAAAACGAAAAAGTTTTGTACAAAAAAGATATAATCTAATGTCAGATCTACAATCAATTGGAGGCAAATTTTCAATTTCAAATTTCAAATACTCTTATATTATCATTCACTACTCTTTCATAATTTAATACTCTCTCATTTTCTCTCTTTCAAAAAAAAAAATCTCTCTCTCATTCTCTCAACTGTCTCTCCTCTCTCATTTTCCTTTTCCTTTTCCTCTTCTCTCTTTGACAACAAGAAGAACACGGCAGGTATAAGAATTCATTTTCCTAATATCATTAATTATTTCATTTGTTGTTGACCTTCATATCATGTATATTTAACAAAAACAGTCCTAACACAATTTTACAATTATATCAACAACAAAAAAGCAAATATACAAAATATATTCATTAGTTATACAAAAAAAGCAAATAAGAGATAGAGGGATGAGCAGCTGATTCTGAGAGTGAGAGAATTGAGAATATGGTTTAGTATCAGTTTGGTTTTATTTTTTATGCATAACAATTTGGGCTTTGTAAATAAAAATAAAAAACTATGTTTTTAGTTAAACCACAACAAGTAAAGTAATAGCATAAAGTGAAATTATTTTTAGAAAGAAATGAATATTATTTGAGTCATATTACAAGAAAATCTAAGTGAAATTTTTGTTAAATCATAACAAGTAATAACAGAAAGTGAATATTGAAAGTGAAAAAAAAAAAAAATCTTTTGATTTGCAAATAAAATTTTTATTCATCTGTAAAAAAAAAAAAAAAAAACTGTTCTATCAAAGATTCATTGATAAAACAGACTTTTTTTTATCAGTAGCATCGGAACTAAAAAAAATTACATCTCTAGAAATTAGAATGAAATCAACACAATTCAAAAGTATATCATCACTTTTATTATTACAATGTGAAAGGGATTCTAAATAGTTGGCCGACAATAAAGTACATATTTTCATTGTCAAACACATTTACAAGATACTAGAACAATTTCATAAAAAATAAATAAATTAAAAGGTTGAGTGAATTTGAGAGGTGCATCATTTGAAGTCTCACGCTTCTCTAGAACTTCATTCTCTTCAATTTCAGATTCAAATTTGGGGTGAAAGTGCTCTATAAAAAGTTGAGTGAATGTGTCCATAGCTAACAATCATTTTTCTTTGCCCTGTCTCCGCATGTGTTCTCTTCTTTAGCAAACTTCCATGAAGGTAATTTCCACTGACTGATTGCATATATTTTTTCTTTTTTTGGTATGCCAAACTTGTCCACAAGTCCCTGAATAATGGTGCAAGAAGATTTGAAACAACATTGCAATATAATTAAGCATTCCCAATCAAAGTTAGAGAAGTCCCTTTGAACCATGGAAAGAGGAATAAGACAGGTTATGTATTTGACTATTCAAGTAGGACAAGAAGTGGAATTCAACAAAAACTAGCAAAAGCATGCATTGACAGCATACTAACCATAAGTATGAGAGAGTTATTGGTTTATTGCAGTTGAATTATATACTTCCAAATAGAATTATAACCAAATGATTGAACATCATCAAATTTAATGAAATCACATGCTAGCATATACTATATGGAACTGTGACTCTGAATGAAAATAAAAAGGGAAAGCAAACTCATAAATATGGACCGCGTAAATAATCTTAAAATGACAAGAAAAAGGAATGGACGAAGTATTTTTAATTTAACTGTTGACCATGATGACCTTCATATTTCATTCAGAGTTGTAAGAAAAAAATCATTTGATTTTCTGCTTTATGCTCTTTAGGAGAACTACACTGAGGTACCTCCTAGTACTGCATCTGTATGCAGCAATGTTCATGAAGACTTTTAGAGGCCAACTGAATATTTAATTCAAATATCAACTCCTGATTTGTCCCGAGATGATACTGTTGTGCCACAAGTTTCCGAGAAATCAACTCTGGTTTAAATGGTAGGATAGAATTTTTAAGTTTCAAGCATTGAGCAATGATACTTTAGTTTTGATTTAAGAAAAGCCTGTTAATGTTGTTAAACATCCTTTGCCCATATATACTACCATATACTATAAGGATGTTTAAGCACTCACAATCCTGTTATGCCGAATAAAAAATTCAATGAATTGACCATATTTAGAAAAGCAAGTTAATCGAATGATAAGGATATGCAAATATAATTTATTTTTTGAACTTGATAAATCCACAAACATGTTTAAATATGAACAACATTGCCAAACAAAAATCTTTGTAGACTGCAAAATGCGTAATTGAGTTTTTCAAAAAATAAAAAACTGCAGAACTAAAGAAACCAAGTAATTGAAGATGTGGTTAATTCACCTGTTTATAATGTCTCAGACCAAAACTTCCATAATCTTCTTCAAAGACGGTTCTCAGGTCGTAACGGCGGTTATTTATTGAGAGTCGCGTTCGCTTCGTTCACACGAACAAAAGAACGTAGGATATTAGAGATATTTGATACCTTCAATTGAAAAAAGAGAAAGAACTGATTGAGTTTTGTTGTATTGAGGGAGAGAAGCAATCTTGTTACAGAGTTGGAAGTTGATGCAACGTGATGAAAATGCTGCACGAATTGTAACAACCGAATTAATTTTGTTCTTTTTTTTTTTAATAATTTAAATAACACATTTTAAAAGGAATTGATGTGGCACAATACCACTGGATGACTGTGTAAAACAGTGCACCACAATTAAACTCTTATAACAAAAGAGACAAGTTTTCGTTAATATAAATTTCAAGATAATTATTAACCATGTGACATGTCATCACTAATATATATTATAAAAGATTTATTATACATGAAACAAGTTGTCACTGTTAACTTTAAAAATTATTATTATACACGGGCGAAGTCGTCACTAATACAAATCTACTAACATCTACTTCTACTAATAATTACTCTTATACACGGGCGAAGTCATCACTAATACAAATCTACTAACATCTACTTCTACTAACAATATATAAAAATCAAAGTCCACCAAAATTTCATAGTCGTCCTTATTAAAACTCATTATCTTCTTAATTTCATGTGTTAACTTTAAAAGATTTATTATACACGAAACAAGTTGTCATTATTAAACTATTATTATACAAAGGCGAAGTCGTCACTGATACAAATCTACCAACATCTAATTCTGCTAACAATATATAAAAATCAAAGTCTAGCAAATTTTCATAATCATCCTTATTAAAACTAATGAATAATAATTTGACATTTTAATTGACGACTTTTCTAAAAAAAATTCATAATCATCTAATTCTGTACCAATACATTAACATTGCATCTCAATTGTCTTTTCTATATTTTTAATTGATTTTAAGTGTCTTCTACTAATTCAAAAAAGTTTAAATTACCTAATCAATGCAATTTTACTTTATTCTACCATCAAACATATAATACACAAATAATTCGACATTTACTTTACATTTACATAAAATTCAATTATATCAAAATTCTTATTAAAATTTAATGATCTTTCACAAATAACAAACATTTATTGTACCCGTGCGTCAGGGGTTTGTTACTAGTTATAAAACAAAAAATATTTACAAGAATGAAATCCGACAAAAAAAATTACAGTGGAAAAACCAAAAATGACATATATTACAGGGTAAAGATCAATTAACCCTTACATTTATTTTGGATTTTGCCCTTGTTTGGTTTCAGCAATTTGTAAAAAATCGATTCTCCTACCCATATCATGGTTGTTGACTGTTTTGCCCTTTGGTAAACTTAAATTTCACGGGAGAAGATTACCCAGCTAAGGGATGAAACTGAACAAGCAACTTCTCCTTCTATCTGGAATCCTCTCTTTTATTTCGAATTTCAATTCCTGTAAATTCCATTTGTACTCATGCAAGTCTACAAGAGTTGAATATTATTCTTTGAATTCAAAAATGCAGTGCTCATCAATTTTTTTCATACAAACTGTTTGATCAATTGCTTGTTACAATTCACTCATTACAAGGTGATGGAGGATAACACTAGATGGAATTGAAGAGTGCGATCTTTAGTTAATATTGTGGTGGCAGCAAGAGTAAGACACGAGGTGATGGGGGCAGCCACTGCCAGTATGGACTGTTCAATAACAAATTTGTAACAGAGTAAAGAGTAATTACTCCCCTGAAATTGTAAGTTTCATCAATTACTCTCTGAAATTAAGAAAACTTCAATTACCCCTCTGAAATTGCACGACGTTAATCAATTTGCCCCCTCCGTCAAAATTTTCTGTTAATCAACATGACGTTTTGCAAATATCTCCATGAAGTTTTGCACTTATGTGCAAAATGTCCCTTGAACTTGAATTTTTTTCTTCTTCTTGTATTTGACTCAAAAGATATTAAAGCCAAACAATTAACATTTAGCTTTATGTTGGGTCAATTCCCATCACATTATTTTGCACCACAATCGAAATTTATTTGTTTAATCTATTTATTTGTTGTTTTCTTTCTTTTTTGATAGCAATTCTTGTTAATTTTTTAACTACTCATTAACCATTTTTGTTGTATGGTAAGATGGGTAGCTGTTTACTATTGATCTCAAATGCTCCAAAAACATAATCTATATCTATTTGCATAAAAGGAACACAAAAACCCTATCAAATCCAAACAATGTTCATGAGCTTCATGAATGGAAATTGTAAACAAACACAAATGGAAATAAACAAATGGACAGAGGAGAATGGCACCATAATCAACTTGTAAAGGAAGGTCAATAAGTCAAAGGTGAAATCACAATGATGATACACATGACATTAATAAAATTCAATAATTCTATTCCAATAACTTAAGAAGAGACATAAAGCTAATCGTTAATTGTTTGTCTTTAATATCATTTGAGTCAAGGATAAGAAAAAAAAAATATAAATTTTAAAGTTCGGGGGGCATTTTGCACATAAGTGCAAAACTTCAGGGGGTATTTGCAAAACGTTATGTTGACTAACAGAAAAACTTGACGGAGGGGGTAAATTTGGTTAACGTTATACAATTTCAAGGGGGTAATTGAAGTTTTGTTAATTTCAAGGGGGTAATTTACGAAACTTACAATTTCAGAGGGGAAATTGACTATTTACTCATTTGTAACACGTTTTATTTTTTTGGTCCAGCATAGTAGTTCTTTTGAAAGCTATATTTTTCTTCGTAATGAAAAATAATAAAATTCTTTGGTCTAAATTTTAAACTACATACATTAGATTTTAACATAGTTTTAAAACTCGGACCGGTTATCGACTCGGCAATGTTACTGGGTCACTGATTTGTTGGTTGAACCACTTGATTATTGGTCGAACCGCATAACTAAATTGGAATCGAAAAACTCGGTTGTATAACTCGGTCATTATAAATTTTTTGTATATGTATTGAAAAAAAAAATTGAAAAGGCAAATTTTATTCACATCGAGATTATGCAAGAAGCACAAAACCCGCGGAAGGAGAAAAAAATACAAATTGGCGCCGCATATATACGGAACACCACACCACCAAAAACACCAAAAGAGACACCCAATTATATGGCCTCGAACAATGAGGCTGGGGTATACTCGCCAAACCGAGCATACCACCGCCTCAAACCCAAAAGAACAGCAGCTGCACAGCCATGACAGCAGCCGCTGCACAGCTAGCAGTCCCACAACAGCAAGCTCAGCCTTCCTAAAAAGGACCCCCGAAGCTACCAAAATGAACACCAACGTGCACAACACCAAACCACAACCCCATAAGCTAATACACCTACCTCATACCTTCCCTATTGAGAGACGAAATTGGATCCCAACTCCACTCATAAAAGAGACAAATCATAAGTTTTGTCCGACTCAAAATCCACCTTCACGACAATACTTTAATCTCCTCCGCCACGTCGTGTGCCAAATAATTTCAGAGACGAAATTGGATCCCAACTCCACTCATAAAAGAGACAAATCGGAAGTTTTGTCCGACTCAAAATCCACCTTCACGACAATACTTTAATCTCCTCCGCCACGTCGTGTGCCAAATAATTTCTCCCGTTAAAAATCTTGTCATTCCGGACTTTCCACAAGACCCATAACGTTGCAAGCCAAACAAACCACCGGGCCTTTTTAACCCTCTTATTTCTTTCCTAACCCCCCAACATTCCCAATGGACGAAAGAGTTAGGAGGGATTAGAAAAATACATTCCAACCACGACATAAGTTTTAACCACACCATGGAAGCTAAATCACAATGAAGAAGGAGATGAAGGGAGGTTTCTTCCATCGTTGTACATAAAACGCACAAGATGGAACCCTCCGTAGGTAGCACATTCTGCAAAGCAAGATTCACCATCGATGGGATCTGATCAAGTAACACCTTCCATGCGAACATGATGAATTATTACATGTATATTATATATCTAAATAAATTATATATCTAGATAAGTATTAAAAATGCTGTAAAATATTTAATTTTTTAAGGGAGTAAAAAACGTCCTAAGATATATAAATGAAATTTTTTTTTAAGGATATTTAAATGACATATTTGTTTAAATGAGATTTTATTTTCTCTAAATATTTTGCCATTTAATGCGATGGTTTAATTTGATGATCTGATTATCATATATAATGTTTAGAAGAAAACATGTATAATAAGTGACGCCTGCTACAGTGGTAAAGGTTGTTAGATTCCAGTGGAAGGTTGCGTGTTCAATCCTTACTGAAGCTGCTGAATCACACCGGGTTAACCGCATAATTGATCCAACACTTAGACCAAACCGGTTAGGGGTCCGGTTCCCGGCCGGTCTGATCCGAATTTTAAAACTATGGATTTTAAATTCATTTTGCTTATACTTCGTTAAATAATTTTTTAGGAATATTTTGTTAAAAGATGGACAAGTATGTGTGAATGAGCAAATGTGTCGTGTTGCACATAAAGGAGTAATAAAAACCGTAGACTTCCAAAGTCTTTATAAAATAAAATGTGCGGAGAGACTACAGTACTCAAAGAAACAATTTTAATTTGGTGGCTTTTAAAATAATGTTAGCAAGTTTGTTGATAAAAAAAACTTCTTTCGTAGTTAAAAAAATAGAATGGTTGATATAAAAAAAAACAATTATTTTATATATTTGACTATATCTTGATGATCTCACAAACGAAGTTTGAGAGAACAATTTAGGCACCTATATACGTAGGGGTGTGCAAAAAAACTGGTTTACATTAACCATGACTTAAAATTCAAATAACCAATTCAAAAAATCTAAATCAATATTTACAAAAGCTGATCAAACCCAATTTCAAAAAAAATAAAAATTTGGTTTATTGTTTCTCAAAAAACCAGTGCTATAACTGTACCTGTTTGTTTCACAACTCCTTTCCACTATTCACGTTATTTCACAGACCCTCATCCTTACGTTTCTTGAAATCTGCAATTTCTTCACAAATCTCAGCTTCTTCCTCGATGAATCACCATCACAGCCACATCCTCCGCCGTCATTATCGTCACTTCCACCGCAACAACATGAAACCCTCTCAATAGTGTTGTTTTCGTCCACATGGCCTTCTATTGCGCTTCTCTTTGCACTGCACTGGTCTAAGTCGCAATCTCTTATCAGAAACGAAGGTGAAGCGATTTGAGCAACCATGAGACGCATATGTTGAGTCTCAACTATGTATTTGCAGATCAGCGTGTTGTAAAATTTGGAATCAAATACACAAAGAACCTGCACTCTGTTTTCGAAGCGTATTCCACTCCTAAACCGTACTCCACTCTATTTTCTACGTTTCCTCGTTGTCTTCCATACAAAAATACGCTTTCTAAAAAATCGGATTTAAACAAGAAAATACGGTTCAAGACAGAAAACTAAGTTCAAATAGAAAACCATTTCAGATCGAAAGAACCAGTTATGAACCAATTATAAACCAGATTGAACCGGATTTAAAAATAAACTGGTTTCAGTAATAATTTTTTTGATGGTGGCCGGGGTTCAAACCCCGGACTTTGCATATATTATGCATTGTTCATATCAACTGAGCTAAACTCACGAGAACTTTTAGTAATAATTTGAAGTAAAATATCAAAATTAAATAATAAATAGAATCCTAAATGATTTGTAATTAGGTCCCTCAATTTAGAAAGCTAGTTAGAATATAAAAATTTAGCTTTCAAAAAAAAGGAATTTAAAAATTTAGAGACATAACTATTAATCTTTTAAAAAATTAGACATCTAGTTAAATGAATTTTTTTTATTTTTGCGAATAAAGGAAATTAATTTATGAATAAAATTTTAAAACATTGATATATTTTGTACCAAAAAAATATTGAATAATTTAATAGCTTAATTAAAATTTCTTAAATTAAAAAATCTCTAAATAATTCAAAGATGTCTGGGATAATTAAACCTAAATTTATATTCATGCCAATAATATTACTTTGATTTCTTAAAAAAAATATTAATTTGATAATTTATTTTTTATGTGAAAAATTTAAGGTGAAGGTATGATTTTCCATTTTAAGGTAGGGAAGACTTTAGAATCTATCAATTCAAGATCAGATTTTTTATCACCAGATAAAACCTTAGAGTTTTTTTTTACATGATAACTTTTTATTAACAAAAATAAAAGACATTTATTTAAATTGAAAAAATTGATAGAATATATCCACGCAATAAAAATTGAAAATCAAAAAACCAAAAAGTTTGATAAATTAACAATACTTTTTGAATGTAAATCAATATAAACAAAAAGTACATAATGGTTCCTTTGACAAAAGAGGATGAGGACGTGACTTCCATTAATTTTTAAAGACTTTGTGTGTATTGGGCAGAATTGTACTCCACGGCCAAATATTTCTCCCTTTGCGTCCTTCTAAGCCCTTGAGCGGGCACAAACATACTTTCTCCCTTTTAGTCCCCACTCCACGAATATACGAAAATCGATGTTCAAAATTTGCGCGGTTTCAGTCTTCGTTTCTCGCATTGACACTCTCTAAATCTAAATCTCTCTCCCATTCGATAGGAAGAGGAATAAGCAATGGAGTGGAATCTGCTCAAGGATTTCGAGCTTGAACCAAAGAATCGTTCTGTTGAAGCTCTCAGGAGGTGGAGATCCGCCGTCACTCTCGTCAAAAACCGCCGCAGACGGTTTCGTATGGTTGCCGATCTTGAAAAACGCTCTGAAGCTGAACAGATTAAGCAGGGAATCAAGGTTTCTTTCTCTTCTCCTTATCTTTTTCATTTCATTTCTTCTATCATTTTATCGCTAGTCTTAAACGCTACAGGAATTAGGAAAACAAGCTCAGATTGAAACTTCTAAACAAACACATACAAAATTAGCTAGAAAAAGGTACTCATAATTTGTCATAATATTATTGGGCGAAAAGTAGAATCATGCTACTGGTACTAACTAATTAATTAGTAACATGAAAGAGACAAATAGAAAGGGGATACAATTCAAAAGAGGGGGGGGGGGGGGTGGGTGGGTGGGTGGATTAGTACTCCATGTTCATTTTTTTTTTTAAGGAAATTAGTAGCATGTTCATTGTTCTTGTTGCTATTAAATATTTATTTATTTAATATATACGAGTATTATTAATTTATTATTATCTGTTAGTTTTCTTCCATGGACAAGTTAGAAATTCACATGCTTCCTGAATTGTCACTGCTACAATATCAGAGTAAAGATTCTTTCAGTTTCTTCTTCAAATTCTTAAATGATGGACATATTATTTATTTTTTTAACGGTAAAATTTATCAATCACCATTTCTCTATTTTTTTTTTCTTCATTTTAACTTGTATAATAATAGTATTATTTTAAAATATACATATGTGAGTCCCTTCAAAAAAAAAAAATCCGAGTGTTGATGCCAATCGAATTTACATCCATACCCCAAAATTGGGGGGAAACCGTGATGGCCTACAAAGATTATGAAGTTTATTTACTTTTGGCTCAATTTTTGCAATATTTTTTCGAATAAACATTTGAAACTTGCACCTTAATAAATTACCTTTAAATACCTACGAAAAAATGTAAATAGTAAAATCTGATTAAACAACTGGATAAAATTATTGGCTTAATTGCACTTTTCCCCCCTATGTTTTGCTAATTGTGCGATTTTGCACCCCATCTTTTTTTTTTGAGCGATTTTGCACCCCATCTTTTTTTTTGAGCGATTTTGCACCCCATCTTTTTGCCCCCTTTCTGATTTTGCACCCCATCTTTGTGTTCAATTGCACTTTTGCCCCTTATCTTTTTGCTAATTGTGCGATTTTGCACCTTCTCTTCTTTTTTTTTGAGCGATTTTGCACCCTATCTTTAGCCCCTTTTCCTCTCTTTTAATGATGATTTTGAACAAAACACAATTGACAAAATATGGGGTGCAAAATCGCTCAAAAAAAAGAGGGGGTGCAAAATCGCACAATTAACAAAAGATAGGGGGGAAAAGTGCAATTAAGCCAAAATTATTTTACACTATATGCAAATAATTTCTTTTCTAATTATTCATCCTTTGAAAAGAATGAGAAATGTTTTAAAGAAAATTAAAATTAGAAATTATTTGAAGAAAAAAATTGAAGCTCTTAATTTTTTTTGTACGGCCAATTATTAGAATCTACTACATACTATATTTTTCAGAGATTAAATTATATGCATATATAATTAATTATATATGCGTTCAATTACATTTCATTAAGTAGATAATTGTATTGTAAAAAAAAAAAAACTAAGGAGATAATTATAGAGGTATTTTAAAAGTTAATATACCAAACAAAAATACTCACCTTCAAGAAGTTGACTCGCCCGCAGGGTTGGGGTTCAACTCCGCTGCCAATGTGATAAACTCTTTAGAGTGTTGGTTGAGAGAGCTTTTCCCCAATCTTGAAGAGCCAACTCTTTTAAACCTTTAATACAGAAAAGAAGAATACTCACATACAACGTGCGAGACACTTTTCAGCCAATTCTTTGGCATGCAATTTTTAGGGAAGCAGATTTCCTGCTGTAATAGCAGGATGTTGTAAGACGTGTGAGCCGTTTGGTCAATGACTAGTGATCGAGATTATGAAAACTAGCTGAACAAATTTGAACCGTTGGATCATTGTTCTATGGCTGAGATCGACCACTACGTGAAACTGTGTGAAGCAGTTACAACAGTGATCCAGGTTCAATTTTTAGTAGTTTCTTAGGCAATGTAGGTAAGTATTTTGCTGCCTCCCACTCTTGGTTGCTTTAACATTTTCAATGATATGGGGACACTGGTTTCGGGGTCCGAATTTGGATGTTGCCATTTAAGTGTGTGCATGTGTTGTTTATTTTTCTTTTCGACTAAGCTGACAAAAAAGGTAAGTATTTTTTAAGTGGTTTTTGAGCTTTGAGGTCTTCTTGACCTTAGTGAATGAGCCTCAAAATCGAACTCATCTAAACTTTTTCTCACAAAAAAATAATATTAAAAGACTATTATTTTTTGTTATATTATTTTTCACGGTCATTTAAAACTGTTACAACTATTTTCAAACAAATTTTCTTTTGTTTTTTTCCCTCAAATTTTCTTTTAATCGTATTTTTTTAAATTACTTGTTAGAAAAAAAATAAAAATTGCCGTCATCACAAACAAAAGGAGGTATGAAAACTTTCGGTTTTTTTTTTTGATGATATAGATGAAATATAAAAGCTATTTTGCAGTATTTATTTGTGTTTAACCTAGTAATAATAGGAGAAAGGCATGGAAATTTCCTCGAAATTTCCCTAGCAAAATATGTGAACATTGTTTGACAAGGACATGATGAATTTGATAGACAATGTGACAACTAGTGGGATGTAAACAAGAGAAAGTGGATAGTATTTAGCATCTATTTTTTTAACAAAAAAAAATATTAGCAAATTTTGAAATTGAGATACGTGTCACTTTTGATTTAAATCATTTATTAGTTTTTCTATTTAAAATTTATTTTAGTTTTTTTTTCCTTTGGTGTATCTTCTTTAATTGAAAAGTAATTCACTTGGAACATTTCCTTCTTTTATGTTATTTATTTATTTTGAATAACTATTTATATATTAAGTGTTGTCAAAAAAGTTAAAAAGCATTTATCATTGAAGTTTCTTTTTTGAATTTAATAAAAAGGAATATTAGAACTTGACCAAAAAAAAAAAGGAATACTAGAAAGGTGGACATGATTTGATTCCATGTTAACTTTCTTGACACGGAAGGTACTCTCTGTCACCTATTATTGAAGTCTCTTACGAAACAATCACGACAAAACATAACAACCATTGACTTCTTTTTGGTCTTGAATTGACCATTAATTCTTTAAACACGGCTTAGACGCGTCTGTTTGAATGGTTGATTTGATCTCAACAATTGAAAATTGCATGTAAAGTGGTTGCCGCCAATAGTTTTAACAATGGTGGATGTTAGTTGGAGCACAGTTAATACTTCCTTGTGGTTGATTTTACTTGGTTTATGCTCACATTTTTCTCCTGAAAATTGACTAGGAACCTGGTTCAACAGCAACACTAGCTCTAGTTAAGATAACTTACAAAAATAAAATAAAAATGCTTAAAATACATAAAAAGAACAAATGATATTTGTACAACTTTCTCTTTCATACCCACCCACATTATGTTTTTACTTTCTCTCTCTATTGTTTTGGTTTCCGTGCCAATACCTATTTTTCTTTGTAAATTTAAAGTTGTTCCAAAAGTTGTCATACAAATGGTTGTTTAAATAACACACCTCTTTTTGAAAGTATGATATAATCAATAAACTTAGGCGAATTTTACAGTGGACCGCCTTAATAGGTAGTCTACGATGGACTTGTACTTAAAAGCTATTTGAAACTTCAACAACTATAAGTTCAAGGTGCTCCTCATCCTTACAACTGGGAAGGTGACCTGATCAGTGCCAATTCGACAAAAACAAGAACAAATATGAGCTGAATTTTGAGGCGCACATTTTTTTTCCATTGTTTTTGTTCAACAGACACAGTCAGGTCATGTCTAGCCATGAGGACAAAGAGGAACTTGAAATTATACTTTTGGAAGACAATGTCAATCATCGTTGATGTTTTGGGAAATTTTCAAATATCGGTCCACGGTGGACCTCATATCAAAGTAGTCTACTATAGAACTTGCCATAAACTTCTACTGAAGTCTATTTTATAACAAGAAAAATGTCTTCTAAAATGATCATGTCCGCCCAAGAAAAAATGGTGTGTTGACCTTTAGACGTTTGGAAGACAATGTCAATCATCGTTGATGTTTTGGGAAATTTTCAAATAACGGTCCACGGTGGACCTCATATCAAAGTAGTCTACTATAGAACTTGCCATAAACTTCTACTGAAGTCTAATTTATAACAGGAAAAATGTCTTCTAAAATGATCATGTCCGCCCAGGAAAAAATGGCGTGTTGACCTTTAGACGTTTGTGGGTTATAATTAGTATTATGAACTTTGAATTGATTCAAAGGTCGTGTCGTGGATTTAGCCTTACTTGCTCAGTTTGCTTAGAAACTTACTTTAGAGGAGCTTTAGTTATTGGAGTAATGTAGTATGGCTCTTTAAATAAGCGGATTTTCACTATAGTAAAATAAGATATATTAATCATTGATTAGAAAATTAACTATTTATATTTTAAGGCACCTATGATTTGATATGCATGTGTGTGTATAGTACATTGTAAGAATTTTGAGCGTGCATATTATTTGCTTGAAAGAATTCTGCTTAACGCTCTCAAAGTTCAATTTTAGCATCGATTTTAGGAAAAAATTTACCGTGACAGTATAAGGGGTAATGTATCGTGACTTACATATAAAATAAGGTTATACTATCATTATGCATATAGTGTCAATTCCTGAGTACCACTTTGGCTATATTAACTTTATTTACTCCATCAGGAAAAGATTCGAATAGCTCTCTATGTTCAGAAGGCAGCATTGCAATTTATTGATGGTATGGTACTCAAATTTCAGTAGTTGAAGTTCATGCCATCGCTTTAGAACTAATCACTTTCTTGTCAACTGTTTTTCTTAGTTCATCTGGTTTTCATATGCAGCTGGTAATCGAGTTGAATACAAGTTATCACGAGAGGCGATAGAGGCTGGTTTTGACATTCATCCAAATGAGATTGCTTCTATTGTTCGTAGTCAGGATTATAAGAACTTGAGTAATAATGGTGGAGTTGAAGCTGTTGCAAGGAAACTGTCGGTTTCTATAGATGAAGGTGTCAATGATACAAGTGTAGATTGCAGACAACAAATCTTTGGGGCCAATCGTTATACAGAGAAACCTTCGAGAACATTCCTGATGTTTGTATGGGATGCATTGCAGGACTTGACTCTAACCATTCTCATGGTTTGTGCTGTAGTTTCCATAGGTATTGGGCTTGCCACTGAAGGGTGGCCAAAGGGAACATATGATGGTGTGGGAATCATACTCAGTATATTCTTGGTAGTCATTGTTACCGCTGTTAGTGACTACAGGCAATCCCTACAGTTCATGGATTTGGACAGAGAGAAAAAAAAGATTTTTGTTCAGGTCAACAGGGATGGGAAAAGAAAGAAGATCTCAATCTATGATGTAGTAGTTGGTGATATTATTCACTTGTCTACTGGAGATCAAGTTCCAGCTGATGGAATTTATATATCTGGATACTCTTTGCTTATCGATGAATCAAGTTTGTCAGGTGAGAGCGAACCTGTATTTATAACCGAAAAACACCCTTTCCTTCTCTCAGGAACTAAAGTGCAGGATGGTCAGGGGAAAATGTTAGTAACAACTGTTGGTATGAGGACTGAATGGGGAAAATTGATGGAAACTCTAAACGAGGGGGGAGAGGATGAGACTCCATTGCAGGTTAAATTGAATGGAGTTGCTACTATAATTGGTAAAATCGGTTTATTTTTTGCCATTGTGACATTTTTGGTATTGACAGTGAGATTTCTTGTTGAAAAAGCACTTCATGGTGAGTTTGGTAATTGGTCTTCAAATGATGCAACGAAGCTACTGGACTTCTTTGCTATTGCTGTAACCATAATAGTTGTTGCGGTTCCTGAAGGGTTACCACTGGCTGTGACACTCAGTCTTGCTTTTGCAATGAAAAAATTAATGAATGACATGGCACTTGTGAGACATCTTTCTGCTTGTGAGACTATGGGTTCAGCTAGTTGCATTTGCACAGATAAGACAGGGACATTAACAACTAACCATATGGTGGTTAACAAAATATGGATATGTGAAAATACCACACAACTGAAAGGCGACGAGAGTGCTGATGAACTGAAAACAAACATATCTGAAGGAGTTTTAAGCATCCTTTTGCAGGCTATATTTCAAAATACTTCTGCTGAAGTAGTTAAGGATAAAAACGGAAAGAACACAATATTGGGAAGCCCAACAGAATCAGCATTATTAGAATTTGGCTTGCTTTTGGGTTCTGAGTTTGATGCTCGCAACCACAGTAAAGCTTATAAGATACTTAAGCTTGAGCCATTTAATTCCGTCCGGAAGAAGATGTCTGTACTTGTCGGCCTCCCTAATGGAAGGGTCCAGGCTTTCTGCAAAGGTGCATCTGAAATAATATTAGAAATGTGTGACAAAATGATTGATTGCAATGGAGAAGTAGTTGATCTTCCTGCAGACCGCGCAAATATCGTCTCAGACGTGATAAATAGCTTTGCCTCTGAAGCTTTAAGAACTCTGTGTTTGGCTGTCAGAGATATAAATGAAACTCAGGGAGAAACTAACATTCCTGATAGTGGTTATACTCTAATAGCTTTAGTTGGAATCAAGGATCCTGTACGCCCTGGGGTAAAGGAAGCTGTTCAAACTTGTATTGCAGCTGGAATAACCGTTCGCATGGTCACTGGTGATAACATAAATACAGCTAAAGCTATAGCTAAAGAATGTGGTATACTTACTGATGATGGTGTAGCCATAGAAGGACCAAGTTTTCGTGAATTATCCGATGAGCAAATGAAGGATATCATACCAAGAATCCAGGTTACAATCTCATTGTATATTCTCTGACTTTCAATTCTCTTAAATTGCTTAACTTTCATGTAATTTGTGCTTAAATTTGGTATCAGGTAATGGCACGATCCTTACCACTTGACAAACATAAGTTAGTGACCAATTTGAGAAATATGTTTGGTGAGGTTGTTGCTGTTACTGGTGATGGAACAAATGACGCCCCCGCATTGCATGAGGCAGACATTGGACTTGCCATGGGCATAGCTGGAACCGAGGTTCATCTCTCTTGTTTACGATATTGATTCTGATTTCTGTCAAATAAGAGTAGTTCTAGTCTTGTATAATTGTCCTGCATTATGTTTATACTTTACAGACATCAGATGGTATATTTTGTTATTATAATTACACTATATATTTAAAAGTTCTTTCCATTTTTCTTGACACAAGAGATTGTACAGTTTGTAGTACTTGTGATATTTGTTTAGATATTTATACTACTTGCTGTGGTATTATTTTTATGCAATCCTTAGATGCTATTGATAAGTGATAACTAATCATTTATTTTTGGGACATTAAAACTGTTTACAGGTTGCCAAAGAAAAGGCTGATGTGATTATAATGGACGATAACTTCGCGACTATTGTCAATGTGGTGAAATGGGGACGCGCAGTATATATAAACATTCAAAAATTTGTGCAGTTTCAGTTAACAGTGAATGTTGTTGCGCTTATTATCAACTTCGTCTCTGCATGCATCACTGGTTTGCTGTTTTTAGAATTTATTATTTTAAGTTCATTTGAAATGTTTCAAAGGAACATAGGTGATATGATATAGTCTTCCTTACTTTCAGGGTCTGCACCACTCACAGCTGTTCAGTTACTTTGGGTAAACTTGATTATGGACACTCTAGGGGCTTTAGCCCTTGCTACTGAACCTCCCAATGATGGACTTTTGAAAAGACCCCCTGTCGGAAGGGGAGCAAGCTTTATCACTAAAACTATGTGGAGGAATATAATTGGTCAAAGTATTTATCAATTAATCGTACTTGCGATTCTAAATTTTGACGGGAAGAGGCTACTCGGAATTAATGGTTCAGATGCAACTGAAGTGCTCAACACTTTGATATTCAACTCCTTTGTATTTTGCCAGGTAATATTGTCTTAGTATGCTCGTTGCTAGCGTAGCTAAATCTCTTTTTCAGGGTATGTTTAGATTTGTAGTACAAGAATAAAATGGAATTGAAATAAAGTAGTCTAATAAAATTTAAAAAATGGATGGCATCCCATTTCGTTTATTTCACCTTATACCGTCAATTTGAACATAACCGAAGTATTTGCAGTTCATTAAATATCAATAACTTAAACACCATTTTTCAAAAAAATAACTTAAACACCATTGTAATTTATTTTAGAATTAATTTGTTAAATATGTCACTCATCCTTGCAAATATAGAATTTTTGGATTTTGGTCTCTATAAAAAATTTATTCGCTGTTTAGCCCTATAAAATTACCAATACAAAAATTGTGCTTTTAGGTCCAACCAAAACAGTGTGACTAAAAGCACATGATTTGTAGCACCTGGATGTTCTCATCATGCAGTACCTATGTTCATCAATTTTGAACAGAAATACCATATCATGACTCATGACATTGATCATGTATATGTATGATATGGTACACAGAGCATTGTTTCCAATTAATTTTTACTGTTTCCCTGTCTATTTTTTGCAGGTGTTTAATGAGATAAACAGCAGAGATATAGAAAAGATAAACATATTCAGAGGCATGTTTGACAGCTGGATATTTTTGTTGATAATTTTCTCCACTGTGGCATTTCAAGTGGTGATAGTTGAATTCCTTGGAGCATTTGCCAGCACTGTGCCTCTAAGCTGGCAATTATGGTTACTCAGTGTTTTAATTGGAGCAATTAGCATGCCTTTAGCTGTTATCGTGAAATGCATCCCAGTTGAAAGAAAAAATAGTATTAAACAAAACCATGATGGTTATGAGGCACTTCCATCTGGTCCCGAGCTAGCATAGAATAAAGTATGGTTCTGAATATTTTTGTTCTTATCTAATTCAATGCTTTTAGATTTGAATTAAATTTGAGCATTCACCAGAATGTCTATCCATGCTACTTTGATTTTTTGGCTTGTAATACAAAGATCTCAACACGTGCTAATTTGATAGCGACGTTTATAATTGCCGAGCAGAAAGTAGGGATCTCTTGAACATTATTACTGATAAGTGCATTTTTGTAATGTACAATAAAATTGTATACATCTTTAATGTTGAAAACTGTATTTATATGGTAGAGCTTGTAATATAAATGTCATTGAACATCAAATTCATCATGATCTCAAATCCGAGTTTTAATTGTGAAACATTTGCCTATAAGGCCTCTTCCTATCCTAATGAGTTCAATTTCCTCTACTTCACAAGTCATCATCCCATCAAATCATGATAAATAAGTAATTATGTGCTAGATTCAACAAAATTAATTTATAAAATCACTTCACTCGCGTATTCTCCACTACTCCTAGTCACGGTACAAATAATGTTAACGGTGTAAATAAACTACAATAAAATTACACGAGTATAACTATCGGTGAATGCGAGATATTTGTTCATCTAAACCTCCTTTTTGTTTCTCCGTATGCAATAACTCCCATTACAGTAACTGAGTAGCCAGCCATGCCAATAAAAGTGACAGGGTTTTGGAACAGGAGTATTGAGATAACAACAGCTACAGCACCTTTCGCATTGCCTAATACCTGATTAACATAATTTGACAGAGAATTCGGAATATCAGTACAAATTAACAAAGCTGAGTTTGCAATAGGAACACATTGACATGAATTGTTTTGATTTTGCGTCGAATTATACAAGTCAAGACACTTTTTGTTAGTTAAACATATAGTGTGCTGATATATGCTATATAAAATGTACATAAAAGTCATTTTCAGTTTGCCATTGAAGGTTGTAATAATAATTTATAAACTTTTGTCTTAATAATTATATTTTTAGCTTTGAGGTAAATAAGTGCTCATAATGTTTAGTTGTGGAAACAAGAGATAAAAAAAGACAAACCTGGAGTGTCAAAGCACTTGTATGTTTGGTGACCAAGAAGTTTGTTAAGTTTGCTCCATATGCTGCGGCTGAGTTAAGAAAAAGAAGCACGCCCATAAATTTATGTTCCTTTCCAAGTGATAGCGTGATATCTAAAACATTTGGCTCCATGAAAACTACTGCAGGCAACAAAAATACGACTGCGATTGGAGACATATACAGGAGCAAATTCATTGAGTTCAACTTCTCCCTGGTAGGTTGAAATGGATGAAACATTATAAGAAACAGTTCTTTGCCATATGTAACAAGGTTTATGCAATTTTGTTGTACTAAGAATCCAAAAAATTATGGGGAGGAAGGCACCTCAAGTTATGGTCAATTTCTATAGCTTGGAAGTAACACAAAAATATCTAATATTTATTGCAAAGTAAAGAAGCAAATGATAAAGCAAAAGCAATATTAAGCTGGTAAATGATATGCACATCTCACTCAAACGACATACATGTAACTAGTAGAAAACATAGAAACAATGAAAAGTTTTCAGCAAGAAACATCAGTGTATTAAAACTTTTGGCTTTTACAATTGTGTGTGAACAATGGGTGGTAAAACAAATAACATGATATATCAATATGCTTAATAAGCTGTGGAAGGGTGTTTTCTCCTTAATGATATTTGGTTGTTCGCGAAAAACGTAGATTTGAACAAATTTTCATTATTCTCACATAAAAAATGGGATTCAAGGAACATATTAGGCAAGAATTATCAGCAACACAAATTTCAATTAGAGAGTTACAAACTGCTAATACCAACAAAAAGCTGAATAATAAACATTGCCTTTTGAACAGTACTATAAGATTTTAATTAAAACACAAACTTTTGAATCCACAATTCACAATAACTATATATTTTCAACCAATATGATTTAGAAATCATAGATATAGTGCAAAATATTTTACCCTTCGGAAGAAAGTAAAATGCCCTGAAGAACAGACTTGAAAGCTCTTGCAGCGGTTGCACTTAGGCACATGATAAATCCAAACAAGTGAAACCCTGGCTCACCCTGCCATCACCAACAAGATATTAAAGTTCTGCAGAATAAAAAATGCACACCATGCTGGTCCAATAACAAATTAAATTATAATATGGTGTGGAAATACATCAAATCATAACTGAAAAGAACCTAATTCATGACAATTTTTATGGTAGGTTTTATATGTTATCCACATGAATAGATGAAATAACAATTAATTAAGTACCTAAATGCTAATTGATTATAAAAATACCAAACAATCTGGCTATCTGCTGTATGATATGATATTATAATAATAAACCAGATGAGTGCAGATCCAGAAAATTAAAACTCCAAATGTCACAGATTTGCAGTTCTTGAAAAACTGAGATCTTATTAACTATATTTCCAGATCTGGAGTGGGATTATGGATGTGATGCCAAAACATCCATAATTTCAAAATCTAAACTAAAACATCTATGTATAATTTCATTCACTCATAAACATGTACCAATCAATACACCTATATTATAAGCAATTATAATAAATCAAATGTATTGAGCGTATAATTCCATCAAATCAAACAAAAAAACATACCCCACTTGCAATGGCAACACCAGCAACAACAGGAACAAGAGCAACATATGTGATCCAAGCCTCTCTCTTAAAAGTAGCTAAATAAGCAAAAACAGCAGTGAAGAAAGGTGTGGTTGCCCCTACAGCTTGGTTGAAAGAAACAGCCAAATATTTGAGAGAGATATTGCCACCAACCACAGACCCACAAAAAACAAAGCTCAAAGTTGCAACCTTTAAGAACTGTGACCTTGATTTAATCATCTGTTGAGGAACAATCTTAAAGAACACAATGGAGATGTAACTAAAAATAGCACAAGCTGTCATGTGACACATTGTGAGGAAGATTGGAAACTTGAAACCATAATTTGAGATAAGGTACTTGTTGAGAAGAATCACACCAATGTTTGATGAGTACCATAGAGCCACAAGAAAACATATGAACATGAATTCTTTGTTGTTTGGTGTCACCATCTTCCCTGATTTGATTCCACCTCCTCCCTGGATTTGCAATGTGTTTATCAAACTGTCATCATTTTGAACTACACAAATAAAATTTTGACAAATAACATCTTTTTCCTTTCTTTTTTACCCTTATTTATGAACTTGATTTATCTTAACATGGTGAGTTTGTCAGAATCACGACGTCTCACATTAATATATAACAAAAGCTGCACTTTATATATGTTTGAAATCAATATAAATTTAATGAAATCATTATGATTTATGATAATGATTTTATTGAAGCTTCAAAATGTAACTTTAACTTTCGCCAATAACACATCATTGTGATTTTGTTAAATTAAATGCAAATTTAAATACACATTATTAATAATGTAGCTTCAACAAAATGAGATTATCAAGTAATTTCTTCAAACACATGGTGTGTCAAAAGATTAAAAGAATCAATTATGTTTTACTTACCCCACTTTCTTTAACCGTGCCCTTGTTTTCATTTTCCATGGATCCTTTGGATCTCATGCTGTAAGAACTATGTGAACTCATTGGAAGTTTTATAGATGAAGGAAAAAAGAACAATTAAAAAGATAGGACCCTACTATTTACAATGATGAATTTTTTAAACTAATTTTGACCCTTAAAATATTTAAATTGTTCTCATTCCATTCATTCAATTTCAACAATAGTGATGAATATGATTTGAAAGCTTGTGGAATAGAATTAACTTAGGGTTTTTTATGATATTACTAATGAAGTATAGCACCAAATTAGTGGAACGGTTATTTATAGAAAAGCTTTTGTTTGACGCTTTCAAGGGACCACTCAAAAAATATTTGCTAGTTTAGCAATTAATAATTACAATATGCTGTAGTGTAGTGAGATCGCTATTAATCTTTTTTTTTAAGGGAGATCGCTATTAAACTATTCATGCACTATGAATTTTGCCCTAATTCATAATGAAACATGTTTAGGATAATAACGATATTATATCATATAGGTTGTCACGTAGGAAGGGATGAGACTACCACAATAAAGAGAACACATGTTGATTTTATTGTAAAAAATAATTGATACAAAATATAGCATATTTATAATAATAAAAGATTGATAAAGAATTATGTACCATAATCTTCGTTGAGAATTGAGAGATGGGAAGGAGGGAACTAAGATTTGTATAGTAAGAGCGATGAAACATCCTCACTGTAATGTAAAATTTTAGAGTTATGATTAACTGTTTAATAAGACACAGTGATTAAATTGTAATTGGACAAACCTTTTATAGAAACTAACAGCCATTAGAGTTTATTAAAGAATAAAGCCCAACAAACAATTTTTTGTACGATGTTAGTAGATATAACTAATAAAAAAAAAGAATATGTGTGTACTGTGAGTGAAATAAAATAATAGATATAAAAAAAACAATAGGCAAAAAAATAGATATAAAAAAAAACAGAAATTAGAGTCAACTTTGTGAAAGGGTGGAGAAGTCCAAGTTGACACGTTGGAAAAACAAAAGGACAAATATTTGGACGCTTGTGGTCAAACCTCATCTTTCTTTGTTTGTTCAATTTGAGTTTGGTGTTTCGAACGCAAACTACAGAACCAATTGTGTACCAAACTCTAATAAATTAAGAGGTTTTTGTCGCACCTCACCACCGACACTTTCCATTCCATGACGTTAGGTTAACAATTTCGAAATTTTGCGAAGCTAGGACTTGCAGACGTGCACAGTTCATTTTTTTTGTAGAGGAATTTGTCTGATCCGAGCGTTCCCGATTAATTCCATATGGACATTTGGTCATTCTGACACCATATCGCTTATTCCAACTATAAACCACTTTGATAATTTTACACATATTAAAAATATAGTTTTTTTTTAATTATTCAATTTATAGGAAAATAGTTTTGGTAATGACATTCACTCGTGAGATAAGTATAAGTATAACAACCCAAGTGGGTTGACATTAATATTTTGGATAAATTACATTGACCTCCCTTAAAATCCTCTTTCGCTTCCAGTTTTCAAACTCTCTGAATTAAAAGAGAAAGACTAAAATGTACTTTTGGCCACCTATGTTTGATTCCGTAATAATTTAGACCCCTATTAAAAAAAACACTTTTCAGCCCCCTAACTTCACCCCTTTTGCAAACTCATAGGTCCCTCTGATTTTGACCAGGTCAAAATTCAAGTGGCCACTTAATAAACGCCACGTGGCTAATTTCTAAATTAAAAATAAATAAAAATGCACATATTTTGGAATGAAATTAAAAAAAAATAAAGGGGTACGTGATGAACAATAACGATACAACAACATCATCATCTTCTTCACAACTCCTTACCCCAGAAAAACAGAAAAACTCATTAACTCATGAATACCCAGAAAACTGCGATACCAATTCACCTCCTCCCTCAACTCAACGCCGCCACCGCATCCGCAATATTCTCAAACCCTTCATTACAAGTTACAACCCTTATGCAATTTCCTTCTTCAACCCTTCTGCAACCTGACGCCGACACCACATCCTTCTTCTCCATCGTCTTCTTCTTCGTCCACCACCACATCGCCGAATCTCGCATGAACATCACTCAACCCCTTTGCAGCGCCATGATTAATTCGTTTTCGGCGTTGATTTCTTCGTCGGCGTTGATGGGGTTTGGAAGGGAATGAAAGAGAGTAAGAGACCCTAACAAACTGGACTTGACTTTTCATGCCATCATCCTCGTTAATTTTTCTTCGGAAAATCTATGCTATAAATTTTGAAATTGTGTTCCATTAATCTGGCAGATCTCAGTTGTTGTATGTGATTGGTCGATAAGTATAAAAACATGGAATGGATTGGTGTTTTGGCTGAACAAAGGGTTATGAATCTAACCTAATTTCAAGATTATGATGCTTGGTAAAGGTTTCATGGAAGGAGGAAGAAGGAATAATATGGATTGTTGGATGTTTTGATTATGAAATGAAAGAAGAAGAAACGTGAAAAGCTGGATTCAAGGAATATTGTTTTATTTTTTTTATTTATTTTTATATATTTTAATTTATTTAAGAATAAAATTATATAATTTTAATCCATTAATATGGTATAATTTTAAAAAAATTCCACGTGGCGTCCAACTCAGTCAAGTGAGTGGCCACATGGGCTTTGACAAAATTAGAGGGGGCCTCTTAGTTGCAAAAGGGGTGAAGTTAGGGGGCTAAAAAGTTTTTTTTAGGGAACTTCTATGGTACATTCACAATTTTGAATGTACTGGTACTCTTGTTTCACAAAATATATAAATTAAAGATCACTTTAATGAAATAAAAAGGTATTTGTTAATATTTAAATATTAGAAAACATCATTTCATAAAAAAAACCATCATTTCATTGTTTATAAGGATCATATTACAAAATTTACATTTTGTCATAAAAAATAATCAATATTCATTGTTATGAGTAATAAAAATTCTTAAAAATTAAATTTTATTTCGTCGAAACTTTTGGTATATAAAATTTAATTATCTTAGTTGTCAATGATAGAAAATAATTATTTTTCTTCAAAAAAACAACTCATTTATTATTAATTTTACGACTTGGTATACCGATACATCCAAATTTATTAGGTGTACCATAGAATTTTTCTTTTTTTTAATAGGGGGCCAAAATTGTTACCATGACATACGTAGGAGGTCAAAAATACGTTTAAGCCAAAGAGAAAAGAAGATCTTCCCTAACGACTATTTATTTGTGTTGGCGGAATCGTAAGAGAATGGAAAGCTCTTCTAGGAAATCTCACAAAAAAAACTCTAATAACCTTATAAAAATGTAAAAAAACATTGAATTAAATTATTTCTTTTAATGGTTTCCCTTCTTCTTATGTTGTTCTTCTTCTAGATTTTTTTCCTCTTTTCTCCTTTATCACATCACAACACTTTGATTAGGTTGATTATTTTTTCAACCCTTTATTTCAAACAATTTTTTTCTAATTTTATTTTTCGGCATTCACTATTGGTAAAATTTCAACCTATAATGTTTGTTTGATGTGTTTTAGGTTTAAAGGGGTTGTGCCATTTTGTTCAAATGTGTAACATTTAAGCTATGTCCGAACTTGCTCTGCAAGACTATAGCGTGGGTTTAGGACTGATTTTGTTTTTTTGGAATATAAACAATTCTCGAGTCAAATGAGTAGTTGTCAAGGATCATACATCAACGGAATAAAATGCTTCTGTGGGTGGTTTGGTTTGGGTCCGACATGAAAATGGGTCGTGGTGGACGAGTCATAAACGAGCCTTCATGAATTGTCTGATGATGGTTGTTTTGGTTTGTAAGGTGTGACTCTCATGACAATGTTAGAGTGCTAGTGAAAGTGAGGAATTAACAGATATTAAGCGGTGTTAATGTGAGAGGAAGGTCTTTGTCAATTTAATAACAAAATAAGGGAGGTTTATGTTTAGTTAAAAACTAGAGGGGATGTTTGTGTTATTTAACAATACCTCAGGGGAGGTTAGTGTAATTTACCGTAATATTTTATTAACATTGTAAAATAACTTATAATTTAGGACCTATGGAGTAAAAAGTAGAGTTTTTTTTGTTGACTAAAAAGGTAAAAAGTGGAGTTAACGTCGATAGACTATGAGCTTATAGCGGATAAGTTAGTTGATAGTGAAAAATCACTAGATCATATTTTCAGAGTTTGATAAGATTAATCGTTAAATTAGATGGTTGTTGATGGAAGTTGAAATTAATCGACGTGGGCTGAGTTACTGCAATTTTGCGCTGAATATAAATCCCTTTTCTTTACTTCTAAATTAAGTTGCTTGATTCTTGTTGAATTGATATGAATATTTTTTAGTGCAACTTCATTGTGGTATTTGCACTATTTTTTTGTTGTTGTTAATAAAGCAATATAAAAATCATTTGTTGTTGCACTATTTTTCACAATTTCTCTTGGTGTTTTCTTACAATGTATCTTGTTCGTTAAATAGCTTTGAGAATATTCAGTAGGATCACATTTTGAGTAGGTTTTGAATATCCTTATAAGGTGTATGCATCATTCCTTTTGGCATTAATTGTGGCGGTAAATCCTTAATGCATGGGATACAAAAACCCAATGTGAGTTGTCACACCAACTTAGAGCACAATCATGTATAGCTTGTGATGTTGATGTGGTAATACTCTGAAGCTCATTCGACTCCTTCATTGTTGAATATATACAATGCACTTGTTGAAATAAGGGGCTTTTAATTTGTCCACTTATTTGATTATTATCCTTTTAATAAAAATTCAAGTGCAAATATCAATAGATCACTATTTGTAAAACTTAACATTTTATTTCATAAGTTTTTTTGTCATTAAAACATCAATTAGGGATTTTTAGACTTTATCTCAACAACTAATGAGTTTTATCCAAATATAATTTATAATAGAATATTATGACGTAATTTGATCTATGTGATTGATCTCACTTTAATAGAATAAGGTTTGATTGTTGCAGTTCAAACAAATGTCCCTGGGTTCTTTTTAAAGAAAACAAGAGGGAATTTTATTATGGAAAAATGTGTAAACACTACATTTTGAATTGTTTAAGTTGCGAAAAAGTTAAATTTTGAGAATAAAGTTTTCTTTTATTAATCTCTAAGTATTGTCTCTTAAAGCACTCATTAACAAGAACCAAAAGATTTAGATATATTAGCTTGCATAAAAGGTGAACTCACCAAAATAATTAACATATGTCTCATATTAACCGTCGCATTTGGAAGAAAAAAAAGTTTTAAAAAGAGTGTTACTTTTGGTTTTAGCATAATTTTGATTTTAATTGATATTTTTCTACCATGTCCTCTGATTAATAATATGTGTATCAATATCAGTCGTTTGCTTTTGTAATTGTTGGCAACATATGTCAATTTGGATTCTGATAATTGATATTATGTGGGGGTAAATGTTAACCACGTATCCAAAAATGGCAAACATTGCCATTTTCTTCCCTTTTCATTTTTTAACAATATTTTATTAATTAAAGTGATGGAAACATAATTTGAAGTATGGATATTTGAAAATATTAATGTAAAATGTAAATTTATTCAACTTATTTTTAAATAAAATAAATCATCGACGTCTCTAAATCAAACATTTATTAAGTAGTTTAAATTAAGGGTCAATATTAGCCGGTGCTCCGGGACGAAAACTAAAATTAGAAAATTTTAAATTAAAAGTAATAGGTTTTAAAGTTTTAATGAGTTGATTGCATAAGTTTCAATATGATATTACTATAACCGGTTAACATTTTTCTTAAATTAATTATAATACTTTGGACTAATTATATATATTAAATAAAATAAAATTAAACACAATGAGATGACAATAAATCTTAATCTTTTTGGGATAAATGAAAGGTTGTGAATAAAAAACAAAAGAAGAAGAATCTTTGAAAATATATTTAGAGATGGACGGCATATATATATTTTGTTTAGTTTAATTTTCCCAAGGAGACAGACATAAAGAGCGACATTGACTGAAGTCCAATCCAATTATCCAAGCACAAGTGAGTGGGCCACCAAAATGAATTACTCCTCCTTTAATTGCTAAATTTCTTCATAGATTAGAAATTTGTATGACTCAATTCTGGTAAAATGCAATAAACAAATTCTTTATATTACAAAAACACCAACCAAAAGGAAGAAGAAAAAGAAAGCAAAGGCATTAGAAGGTTCTGTTCCAGATTCGCTGTCATACACACACACACAAACACCCATTCCGCCAGCTATGCCTTTTCTGTGAGTTTCTTTCTCTCATTCACTTTTTTTTCTTCCCTCTTTTAACCCTTAAATCTATCTTTCAGATTCTTCTTCTTCTTCTTCTTCTTCTTCTGCTCATTCCAATTTTCAGTTTATTATTACTACTATTTTATTACATGTTCTTTCATTCCTCTTTGTATGTCTTGTTCTTCTGCTTTTCCCATGATTTCTTTTTTACTAATGTTTGGGCATGTACCAATTATTACAATTGTTTTTGTTTTTGTCTGTGATTTTGTGCCTGTTTTGATTCCCTGATCCTGATCTTGCCTTTTTTTGATTCAATACTGTTGTTTCTTCTGTTCCTAGTTTTCTGTACCTTATCCAACCAACCAAACAAACATAAAAGGAAGCAAAAACAATTCTTAGATTTTACATTGATGTTTATTAACTTTTCTAGCTTAATTTTCCTTTTTTAGAACTGCTCACTGATGCAATAACACTTTTTTCTAGAAGAACAGAATAGAATATAACAGAAATAAGACTTTCCTTTTTAGAACTACTCCGTCATGCAATATACTTGTTTTCATTGCTCTAGTAGTTTATTTCCTATTGTTATTGTTTATCGTTATATTATACGGCTTTATTTGTTTTTTTAATCAATTTTCAATGCTTAATATATTTATGATTCTACACTGCAGTGATGAAGATTTCTCATATGATAATTGAGGATCATGGTCATTAAATCAGTGGTTAATGCCAGCAAGTAGATATGGACTTCTTATTTGTACTATTGCTGTTGGGTTGCCTGTGTTCATTTGTGTTACCTGATTCACAAGGTACATTCTTATATTTGCTCGTCACTCGCTATGTAAGATAAGATTTAATTGTTAAATATGCAACTGCATTCACATTCTTTTTATTGGGAGGGTGGATAAAAACATTCGTTTATGAGCAGAAATAAACGTGTACGACATCTGTAATACATTGAGAGAGTTTAATGACTCTCATTTTTTTAGTTTTTATTAATGGTTTTGTTCATTTCAGGAGATGCACTGATTGCATTGAAGTTATCACTGAATGCTTCAGGTCAACAGCTTAGTGACTGGAATGAAAATCAAGTCAACCCTTGTACCTGGTCGCGCGTTAACTGTGACTTTAACAACAATGTTAATCAAGTGTAAGATATTCTCTATTGATTATTTTTTAATGTTTGGTCTAGAAAAGGTGATGTTCACAGTCGCTGATTACCTTCATTGTTCATGGGAAATTACATATGGATGCTATATATTTCAAACTCTTAGATCTCTAGTTTGTGCATGCCGTGTAATTATGTGTTCATTGCAGTTCACTAGCGATGATGGGATTCCCAGGACGCTTGACCCCAAGGATAGGAGCTCTAAAATATCTCGAAACTCTGTAAGTATTTATATCACAAAATATCTACACTATTTAGGTCAATTCCAAATTGCTAAGGATATGTTTGGTATTCCACTCACTAAATTTTAGATGATTGGGAAGTTATGAGTTTGTCTTCTTTTGTTAATTATATAAAACCAATTGTTTACATTGTTCTTGCAGCCCTCTTTTCCATTTTTTTTTTCTTTTTTCTGTTTGCTGACTACTCTTATAGTTCTTGACTTGTGCATTCTAGTGTTATGATGGTAAGTTGTATCTGTAACATCTATGTTATTTTATATTACTTATTTTAGGGTCCAAGCTTTTCACAGTTGTGTATGTTGTGCATTTGATGAACTTTAGTTGTTTGGGTTAAATAAGTCTGAACCTAATGTTGTGGTTATGATCTGTTGTAAATTGTTGTTTTTCGGGTTCAGAAGCGTACCTTTTTAATAAAGTCGAAATCACCACCGAAGATATTACCATGTTGAGTCTTCTTGAAGTCCTACTGGGTTGAGTCACGACCAGGTCGCTTTCTTTAAGACAAATCACGGCACTACCCGAAATTGTGAAAGGTAGACTAACAACCGTGTGCCTCCAGGATAAAACAACCCAGTTCACCTGTTCGATTAAATACGGCACTGTATATGATCGTTCGAGAAATAACACCCTCTAATATGGTACCAAGACTACTCTTTAATACTGAAACCAATATGGTATTGTTACCATTCTATTATGGTGTTGAGACCACTCAAATATGATATTACCACCATTCTAATTTTAACTTCTCCAACTATGGTACCATGACCACTCATATATGATATTGCTACCATTCTAACATCCAACTTCTCCAAGAATTGAAGAAGAATATATATTTAAGATCACCTTTATTATACCGAAAAAGGGACCATGATCTTAAAATATTATTTATTCTAAAGAGACATAAATAATTGAAGGGACTATGCTCTTAAGACCATTCTTATTTCCGAAAGGATAATAAACCGACGATGGACTATGGTCTTAAAGAACACTCTTAATTCCAAAGGGACAGAAAGGAGTAGAAAAAGGAGAACGACTTGTCAACACCAAGTCGAAGGAGGGAGAAGAGAGGAAAAACACAGGAAGCATCAACTGTGAATTTCGGTGTATGTAAAGCACTGTGTGAGCTCTCTATTTATAGAGAAAGTTCACAACTAATAAGTGAGAAACTTTGGGAGCAAGTTTTCTCATATTAGATCTAGTACAAAAATATCTCAAATTGAGTCTCAAATTATATTATTCAATACATGAATATATTATTGACTACAGAAATATATTATTGACTATCAAAATATATTTCAGATCATGCATTAAAATATATTAGATTGCTTACCAAAATATTTCAGATTGTATTCCAAAATATTCTAAATTGCGTTCCAAAATATTTTTAGCAGAACTTGGGGACTAGGAAAACACTTTCTAATAATGATTAAATTAATTATTTAATTTATCATTTCCATATAATAAAATATATATCAATATATTTTTTTCTCTCTAGTGCTTACTTCGTTCACATAATTATAGTTATGTACCCCCATTAATTAGAGGTACACCCCCACTATATAAACACTACTAATGTGTGATCCATCGATGTGGGACTTCCATTTTTTTTTTCAATTCACACTACACTAGTTCTACCCATTGTGGGAATTTGTGTTTAGTCAATTACTCAATTTCCACATATGTTCCAACATGATCCTTATTCCGCCAAGTCTTGGTGATTTAGATAACATTAGGTGAATTTTGGGACGTTGGCTCTTTTTTTTTCCCCTTGTTCAATATTTCATTCTTTTGAAGGGAAGTTCTACTAACACACCCTCTCTCATGGAGTGAAATTTATGTGGGTAACCATTGATGCATGTTATGCAATAATAATGCAGTTCTTTGCAAGGAAATGGCATCACTGGTGACATACCAAAAGAGTTCGGAAACCTGACAAGCTTGATCAGGTTGGATTTGGAAAACAACAGATTAACTGGTGAAATACCGTCTTCCTTTGGTAATCTTAAAAAGCTCCAATTCTTGTAAGTTTGGCATTCCGTTTGGTAGGTTTGACAGATATATAATGCGTCTTGGCATGTGTTTTTATCGTGTTATAATGTTTGAAAGTGTCATATTTTGTTTGCTACCAGGACATTGAGTCAAAACAATCTCAGTGGAATTATTCCTGAATCACTTGCCAATATATCAAGCTTGAGCGAAATGTATGCAAAATAATGGTTTCTGTAAGTTTATCTGTTACTTTTATATCCATCAATTTAGTATCTGACTGATTGTCAAACTTCTCTTTTGCAGTCAGCTAGATTCAAATAATCTTAGCGGCCGGATTCCACAACATTTATTTCAAGTTCCTAAATACAAGTATGGATGGTAGATTAGTATTTAAACGATCATTTATAGCACCGTTTAAACATATCTTTCTATCGCTTACCGCCTCATTTATTCCATGAAACACTGGAAAAGTGGTCACATGCATCCAAAAAGCCCAGATACAGAAAACAATTAATGTTACTCACAGATATGTCTACGGAGTCCTTGGATCGATTAATTTAAGTGGCCGTATACAAAATGTTTTTTTTTGTCTGTAGCAACCCCCAATTACATCCCACCTTTTTAACTGTGCTCCTTATTGCAGTTTCAGTGGAAATACTTTGGATTGTGGTGTGAGTTATGGTCAACCTTGTGCATATAATAACAATGCAGATCAAGGTAATTTGATGGGAATATTTTGTTGGTCCTGTTCTATGATGTGTTGTTATCGACAACTTTCTCCCTTCCCTTTGCTACAATCTGAAGACTAATTATCCTTCATATGGCAGGTTCATCACATAAACCAACTGGCCTCATAATTGGGATTAGCATAGCATTTATAGCTATCCTTGTTATTGGTGGTCTGCTGCTATTTTGGTGCAAGGGTAGGCACAAGGGCTACAAGCGTGAAGTTTTTGTTGATGTTGCAGGTTTGAGTTCTTGTTCAATCTCCAATGTTCTTGTATTTTTGTATTATGCTTCTCTTTAGTGAAATATTAAAGCATATGTTAATCACTGCTATTTTCATTTATTTAGTTTTGATTGTGTTTTTTCCCCCTCTTTCTGGTGTCCTCACATCCAGTGATCCATTGGATCCAGTGACTAGGCATTAGGCTGTTTAATAGTTTAATCTTTGGGTATAATTGGTCCTTACAACTACTCATTGGAATTTTGAATATACCAATTTCCATTCCTTTAAACATTTCATGTTCAATGAATGTGGGATATGATCAAATCCTGTGCCCAACTGGATATGGTGCTAGTTAGGAATTTAAAACTATTAAGAGTAAACTACTCCCAAGCTCACCCAGTCTCTCATGTGTTCAGCTGTACGATCTAATTTCCATGTAACCAACTAACTGCGAGTTAGTTAGGACTGGACTGAACTGATTCAGGTCAGCCACAGTAGGAAGTTTATAAATAGCTCTCAGCTATATCATGAATATTTAACATTTCATTTCAATCCAAGTGAACAAAATGAATTCATATTACTTTCTGTCTGTTATGAATTTCTAAATGAAACTAATACTGAGCTCCCATTAAATAGGATAAGTTTTTGGGATTTATTCGAACTTAAAACTTCACATTGGAATATACCCATTTCCATTCCGTCGAACCTTATTTGAGATTGACATGAACTATCTCCTTTTTAATATTTTCCTGTGCTATAAATATTGAGATTCCCCACTCACTAGAGATATGATTAAAGCCGTATAATGAAAGGTTTGAGCAATTCTCATCACTTGAACTAACTTTTGAGGTGGAGTTAGGCTCTGTCTGTTGTCAATTCTAATACTCTTATTTTATCATTATACTTTTTTCCTGTTTCATCAGGTGAAATTTGAGTTAGTTTTTTTTTTATTGTTTCATCAGGTGAAGTTGATCGACGAATTGCGTTTGGTCAACTAAGAAGGTTTGCATGGAGAGAACTACAAATAGCTACCGACAATTTCAGTGAGAAAAATGTTTTAGGACAGGGAGGCTTTGGAAAGGTTTATAAAGGCGTCCTTGCTGATAACACAAAAGTTGCTGTCAAAAGGTTAACTGATTATGAAAGCCCCGGTGGAGATGCAGCTTTCACGCGTGAAGTTGAGATGATAAGTGTAGCTGTTCACAGGAACTTGTTACGGCTGATTGGGTTTTGTACTACTCCAACTGAGCGCCTCTTGGTTTATCCCTTCATGCAGAACTTAAGTGTCGCCTATCGTCTACGAGGTATTAAGTTACAATGCAGACTGACATCGCTAGTGTGCTAAATATTCAATTTGATTTTCTATAAAAAAGAAAGCGTTGATTATTTTATTACTTGAACTGGAGGGTCATTCATATTATTGAATTCTGCCACAGTTCTGATTTTCTTTCAGTCATATCACTATGTCAATTATTTCAGAAATTAATCGGGCAAAGAAAGTATTTAAAAGATTTAACTGTGCATTTAATGATATATACTAACATTTTTTAGATTTATCCAACACCTTAGAACAATGGTTAACTTTATTGTCCATATCTATGCCCAATATGTACCTATAACTGTGATGTGAACCTATCACCTTAAATGATAAACTACGTACACAAAAATTAAGGACGTTGGTTATGTTCTTGTTAAAAAAAAAGGATGTTGGTTATGTTAATTTAATTTTCTTTAACTCAGAAAGTGAAATACATTTTTAAACTACACTTGATGGTATTTATCGTAGAGGCCCTTCATATTTCACTTTTCTTGAATTATATGTAAGGGTAGATAGGATCTCTGTTGTCCAATATTTTTTACCGTTAAAATTTTACTGTGTGAATACTGATGCAGAACTCAAAGCTGGGGAAGCTGTTTTGGATTGGCCTACGAGAAAACGAGTGGCTCTGGGAACTGCACGAGGCCTAGAATATCTTCATGAGCATTGCAATCCTAAGATTATCCATCGTGATGTGAAGGCAGCTAATGTATTACTAGACGAAGATTTTGAGGCAGTTGTCGGCGACTTTGGTTTGGCAAAGTTAGTTGACATTCGAAAGACTAATGTGACAACTCAAGTTCGCGGGACAATGGGTCACATAGCTCCTGAATATCTGTCGACCGGAAAATCTTCAGAAAGGACTGATGTTTTTGGTTACGGGATTATGCTTCTGGAGCTTGTTACAGGTCAACGTGCAATTGACTTTTCACGTTTGGAAGAGGAAGATGATGTGCTGTTGCTTGACCATGTAAGACCTCTTTTTCCTCCTTGTTTTCTGCTTTGAATCTTGGTGTTTGTTTCTTGTTTGTGTAGCATGCTTGGAACTTTTGTATGCCTCTTTTGTAAGTAATAGTGAACTGCTGCTGTGCTTTTTTTGGAGTTGTGTTTGAGTTTATGTTGTTTGTGTTTGTGGCTGTTTAGATCGGCTTATTTGAACTTATCCTATCACCATAAGCACTTGTGAGAATGTTTGGGAGAAATTACGAAAATATATGTTATAAGTTGTTATCAGCTTATTTCCATAAACTCTTCAAGATTGCTGATGTAAACAACTTATAGTTTATATAAACACAATTTGACTTTATTATTTTATGTTATTATAGAAATAGCTAATTTTATATACTATAAGCTCTTAATTAAGTTGTTTATCTAAACAATGTCATATATTAAAGAAAAAAATATGTATCATCGTTTATCAGTTTATACATGCCAGTAACTGTTTTTACTCTGTTTTGTGTTGTATAGGTTAAGAAATTAGAACGAGAGAAAAGACTCGAAGCTATTGTTGATCGCAACCTAAATAAAAATTACAACATGCATGAGGTAGAAATGATGATAAAAGTTGCATTACTGTGCACTCAAGCAACGTCGGAGGACCGTCCCCTGATGTCTGAGGTTGTAAGAATGCTAGAAGGAGAAGGGTTGGCCGAAAGGTGGGAGGAATGGCAGCATGTGGAGGTGAATCGAAGGCAAGAATACGATAGATTACAAAGAAGATTTGATTGGGGAGAAGATTCAGTTTATAATCAAGACGCCATTGAGTTATCTGGTGGGAGGTGAGAAGACACATAGATTTGAACCAATTATCCTTTTTTGATAGGTTAGCTTGTATGAATAGAGATGGAAGTTTTATTGTATCTCAACTGTAAGAAAGAGGAAGAAAAATTATAATTTTTGTGTCAAGATGTTGCTTGTGGTACTATTGAGGTTTACTCAAGTGCAGAAACTCATTAAAGATAAGATGTTTGGTGAGTTTTTAGCAACATTCCTGTTATAGGGGAACATATGTGGTGCTATGCCATGCAAGTTCCCATACAATCAATGATTGTTGTACATAAGGTTTTTACAAAGAAGCCTTGTTCCTGGTTTCATATTCAGTGACTGTACAATGAACAATCTCCTTTTAGAGTGGTACCATGAAAAAATATTTGATTATGCTTTTACTAAATCTATCATGAAAGTACATGCAATTAACGAGTGTTAATTTCTCTAAAAGTGTGGATGTGTGAGAGGCAAACGTTCTCCGATCATATTTTGCTGAAGAAGAAAAAGGATGATCTCAATAATAAAAGATTGAGCACATTTAACCTGTTGAACTAAACTCAGATGAATTAATTGACATAAGTATGACTGATTCTATGTCAAGTGCCCCTCAAAGCTCGGGCCACACTCCATGAGGTTTATGAAAATTTCTTCCAAGCATATATCTATGCTTATGTGCCTGACAGTGGAAAACGGCAGTCAGCACAGTAGAGATAATTCATAGTAGCTGCTTCCAAAGTCTAAACAATTCACCATGCATGCAAGAACGACAAAATTTATAAGAATGCAAAATTTTCGTTTAAAAAGAATATAATTATTCTCACTACAAGAAGAAAAACAACTAAAAACCGAATGAAGACAGTTTTCGTACCTCCGAGTCCGAAGTACGGTCTATACATATGTTTGAATTTTAAACAGATAATTTAGTCCTAATAGATGGCATGCGGTTGAACCTATATATTCAGTAATTTCTAGTTCACTTCAACATATTCGAATGACATGAGGTCAATCACATAGGTTTTGTCTTCCCATATAATCTCACCAGCTGCTCATTTGCATTTGAGCCTTAGAATTGTGAGATGACCTACCACCCTTGTCTTTGTGAGAATTCCAGGATGCAAGTTTCTTCCGTCCCTTACGAGCTGATGCTATAGCACTTTTCCTTTGCTTACTCAAGCTGTTTGTGAGTTCAGCTTCAATTCCCACTGCATTATCATTGTTTTCCTCCTGCAAATCAAATTAACACTTTCAATAAAAATTCATTTATTCGATCTTGAGAGAAAATTAAATCAAATCAATTCCCATCGTATTTTCATTTGAACTTCTAGGATATTTACAGCATTCCTTGTTAATAAGGAAGAGGAAGAGCAATATACTGAGATAATCGCCTAATAAAAATGATTGAATTTTAGCTTACCGTGTTGTTTGCCTCTTCCTTTTCAGATCCGCTGTTTTCACCTGCTTCAAAGCTCTCCTCTTTTCTATGACTTTCGTGTCCCTCATCCTAAACATGGTTTTCATTAACAATTCTTCAATCAGAATTGTAAAATACTTAATTGCATAACTAGCGAAATAAGCTGAAAGTTTTTTCATTTCATTGGTATCCTTATTAGAGAAAAAGGTCTTCTCAATTGGTCATACACCATTTCCCATAGCCTGTATATCTTTTATGACAACAAAACCTGATGAATATATTACCTTGTCCGACAAATGTAAAGAATCAACATTTAAATCGTTTGCTTCGTTCAGGTTTCTCACGAAGTCACCATCTTCACTATCAGAATTTATATCACTCTCCATCACACCTTCAATAAGCTGCAGATAGATTTAAAGAGCATTGAGGCAAAATAAAAAATAAGATAAATGTTTCACAATCAATGGATTATAACTAAGAGAAGGCAGAAAAAACACCATACTCTCTGAATATCTTCCTCATCTTTTTTACTAAAGCCACTAGCAGCAAGTTCCGTATCGAAGAAAAACAGAGTTTTCCAGCTTCGTCTCTTCCTTGATCAGAATCGTCGTTATCATCTAATTATGAGGACAACTGGTTGAGCAGCCACAGACAAGATCCAAAATTCATTCATTCTATTACTATTGAGTAGGTTAGGAGAGAACATCTCTCTGGTTAGGAGTTTCTGACTCTTGAAATGTGATCCCTTCATTGTAGAGCTTCTATGCTCATTATTTCCATTCAATAATATACATATTTCATCAATCTGTTTGTGATTTCTATTAATGACCTTAGAGGAAGCTCTTTACTTGAAGGATAAGGGAATCAAATCAACAAGAACAAAACCTGAAGTCCATGGCCTTAATATCGTGCACCAAATTCACTTTCTAAAAAGTTACCAAGCAGTGAAATTCACAAACACCAACACATAAGAGAATTGCTATCGACACATTTCATATAAATACGATTTTGCCCCCTCGGCATATTCAAAAATGGGCTGCAGTTAACTGTCGAGGATATTCTGCTACAAATCTGACAGAAGCTCTCATCCATTATTCATCTTATCTTCCAATTTTTTTTACCAAATCTCTCTCACAAATCTCTCTAAAAAACTCAACAAAATCACAAGTAAGTAATTATAATGCTATTAAATTACATTTTAGTTGTTATAAATGTTTTTATTTGTTAGTTTTTGAGTAGATTTATTATTTTTTTGGTTTTTAAGTAGATTTACATGTTATAATTAATTTTTAGAGTAGATGTTAGTTAATTAATGTTGTTAAAATATTTGCATGATGTTTATGTTATAACTTAGAATTTTAGGGTTATTTATTATTTTGGTGTTTTATATTTATTTTTTTATTTTAGTTTTTAATTAGATTTACATGTTATAAATCATTTTTAGATTGGATGTTAGTTGATTAATTTAGTTAAAATGTTTGCATGATGATTATGTTATAGTTTAAAAATTTAGTGTTATATTTTAATTTGGTGTTTTATATTTTTTATTTTATTTTAGTAAGAGTATATGATTTATTTTAAGAGTAAATATAAGTTGAATAATTTTGTTATATTTTACGTTATAACAAAAAAAATTATGTTAAACATAAGTTGAATGATTTATGTTATAGTATATGATTAATATTTTTTATTTTAGTAAGAGTATATGATTTATAATTTTAGGGTTATTTTTATGATTTTTAGAGTCTATGTATAATTTGCACATCAAGTGTTTGATGAAATGTTTGAATGAGTTTTTCATTGATTGTTTTTAATTTCTTATTGTTTTTCATTGATGAAGGTATTAAAGTGTCAACGAATGGACCTCATTCTTTTGACATTTGAATACCATCATTTAATCCCAGCCTAACAAGAATTTATTCTTTTGAATGGAACATTGAGAATGCCGGTCGAATATTGGAGTCCTGCTGCTTGGCAAATTTGAATTTACCCCATTCAAATGTAACACAATTTTTGTAGTTAGGAAGTAGAAACGTTCAACTGCAACAATTGTCTTCCTCTGAATTGGGCAATTCAAACTTGATAACTCCTTATATTTGCGAGTCAATGAATCCCTCTTCTATTTGGTAAACTTGGTTAAATTTGGAGTTCATACTCTTTAACATAAAGAGAGGTAGGGGTGTTCGTGGGTGGGTTTGGGCAAACCCAAGACCCGAACCATATAGGATACTCCGATTTGGGTGAGGTAAAACGCTCACCCGTTATATTAATGGGTGGGTTTGGACAAACCCATTAGTTTTCGGTTTGATTTGGGTTGAGTTTGTGGGTTATCCAATATATTTTTTTTAATATTAAGTACTAAATGACACGTCCTCGTATTTTTTCTAATAAAAATTACTTAACTTTTTTAGCGTTATTAAATAATAAGTTATAATATTAAATAACAAATTTCATCATAAAATACTTGCAACAAACTAAAGTTGGATGACTTAAAATTGCTTTAACATCAAAATAACTAGAAAGTGCAACATCATAATTTGTAATTATAACATGTTTTGATTTTCAATATAGATGATGTGTTGTGTCAATTTTAGAAATTAGACTTTGATTTTCAATATAGAGGATTTGTTGTATCAATTTTTGAAATTAGACTTGATTTATAACCAATTTATATTTTTTTTAAAGAAAGATTATAATCAAAACCTTTGTCATTCTCCTTCCTCCCTATGAAAATGAAAATGAAAATAAAAATACGAACATTATTGGGTAAGTGAGTTTTGTTGGGTTTAGGTCTGGTTTTATCCAAAACCCGTTATTTTTTATGGGTTTATCATTTTTTAAAATCATATCCACCCAATCACCCAACACAACCCATTTTTTTGGCTTTTTTTGACGAATTTTTTGGGTTGACCCATCCCATGAACACCCCTAAAGAGAGGTTTGTGTTCAATCTGAATGGTTAGTTATAGGTAAGGTTATAAATGAGCTTATAGCGGATCAGTTAATATGACAAAAGAAAAAAAGCTTTGTTTGATAAATATTATTTTATCATAAACTTATATCTTATTTTATGAATGTATGATTTATTTTTTAGACACTATTTTAAATAGAGCTTACCGCTAACTTATTATATTTTGTTTCATTTCTACTTTATCATTTTAGCTGAAACCCATTTCTAGTCTTATCATTCTACGTTTTTTTTTTTTTTGGCAAGTCATTCAAAGTTTTTTTATTCGCAAGTATACGCCTATGCATTATGACCCCACTCACGACATTTTTTAGGAAATGTGAACCTAACATAGTAATTAACCAAGATTTTTTTTTTCTTTTCATCTTGTTTAATTAGTTACGTACACCAATACATATACATTATTTATGAACATATATGTTATTCTTTTGATTTATTTAACAAAAGTTATTAAGATTTTTTTAAAATATTATCACAATATGTATTATTAATACTATTAAAAATTCAACTTATTTAATATAATAGATTAAAAAATTGATTTACACCGTAAAAGTTTGCATTTTAAATATTTCACTAATGTGTTATAATATGTAATAATATTAGTCTTGTAAAAAATGTGATGAGATTAGTACTTTTAAAAGAATATTAAACAAAAAATATTTTTATGTCATTTTACATTTATCAGCTACTTGAACTGTTAATTTTACTATACATTTCAATTAATTTATTAGTTATTAGTTATAGTTAAGTCATCAATCATTCGTTATAAGCTATCAATTATCTGCTATTTTTACCAATCAGAATCCATATATATGTATGCACTTTGATTATTTGACCTACTAATTATTGATTTGCATTACTTTCATTATTGATTTGCCATTTTGCATTACTTTCATTATTGATTTGCCATTTTGAACACTGTTGTAATGAGGAAATTGTCTTATGAAGACAAATTTAACTAGTGCTACAGCAATTCTGAATTTTGTGGTGAACGATATGGAATTGGCCTTTTAGACTAAACAACACGTGCTCTCTATGTACAGACAAAAGCAACGTGCCATCCCTATCTCTATCACCTCACTAGTGTATTCAATTTTGTACAAACCATTACCATATTTAAAGGGTATTTATTCATTGCATCATGTCACTTACCAAACCCACTCTCCCACCACGATTCAATTCAATATTTACATTCAAGATAATCTATCAATATGCAAAATCTTACAGAAATCAATCATCAACAAAATACAAATATTCCCCTTCAAAACCTCTCTCAACTAAGCACCGAAATGGATTCTATTCAAAGCTTCATATCCCAATCCATTCAAACAAACACACTCCTCCCCAAACAACACTTAGACTCACTCTCCAACCAAATCTCTTCCACAATTCGTCAAGTCATCATCAACGCAACTGCCCTTCTCGCCACTTGTCCAGAAGCAATAACACTCCCACCAACCGACAGTTACTGGACAAGTGGTGAGAAGATCAATTACATTGATGATGACATGGCGAATCTCACTCATAACGAACATTCCAAAATCGTGGAACTGGACGCAATGGAACTGCTTGCGAAGCACTTCCACTTCTGCGAGATTTGCGGGAAAGGTTTCACGCGCGATGCGAACCTACGTATGCACATGCGTGCGCATGGAGAACAGTTCAAGACACATGAAGCGTTACGTAGCGTGAGGGAAAAGCAAGCGCGCTTAACAACGACGAGATTTTCTTGTCCTTATGAAGGTTGTAAACGTAACAGGTTACACAAGAAGTTCAACCCGTTGAAATCGGTGTTCTGTTTGAGGAACCATTTCAAGAGAAGTCACTGTCCGAAAACTCACACGTGCGATCGGTGTCGGAGGAAGAGTTTTGCGGTGGTGTCGGATTTGAAGAGTCATGTGAAACAGTGTAGGGGAGAGTCCACGTGGAAGTGTTCGTGTGGGACCACGTTTTCTAGGAAGGAGAAATTGTTTGGACACGTGGAGCGGTTTGAAGGACACTCGCCGGCAATTGTTGTTGAAAAGAAAGGAAAATCAATGACGGCGGCGCCGGCAGAAGAGGAAGGTGTGGGTGGATTTTTAACGAAGGAAAATAATTGCATGGATGCTTTGCCGGAAGGTTTCTTTGATGATTTGGATAAATTTTGGGTTTGACTTGCATACAAACAACTTTGAGATACACTTTTATATTAAATTCATTTTTAGTTATAACATTTTTTTAGGAGTGTTATTTGATCAACCAATTTGGTGACAACTTATTTGACAACCATATTTTACAAAGAAAAAGGTGGTATTGACACGGAAATCCTAGCAATAGAGAGATAAAGTAAAAAGTAATCTGAGTATGAGAGAGAAAGTTGTTGCAAAAGTTGTCACTAAATGGATGTTCAAATATATATATATATATTTTAACAAAACCAACTTTAATACACATTCCTAATTCTTACTACTACACTTACTTTAAAGGAATGTGTATTAAAGTTGGTTTTTTTAAAAAAAAATATTGAGGGACGGAGATATTATTATCAGTCTTTTCCCCCTCTCTTTTTTCTTATTCTCATTTTCTCATAACAATTAAGCATAAGCCACTGTTATTACATATTATTATTGATCTTAAAATGACGAGTAATGATATTTGAACAATTTTTTATTACAACTTTTAGGATAACCTTGATGTTTTTCCTTCTTATTGGTCAAACACAATGAAGAGAGAAAACGTAAGAGAGAGAATAAAAACATAATATGAGTATGAGAGAGAAAATTGTACAAAAGTTATACCAAAATGGTTGTACAAATATCATTTCTCTAAAATAACTAACCAAACTATGTTGGGAAAGTCACGTGTGATTGTAAATGGAGTTAACAATCTCATTAAACCTTTGGAAGATGATAATGATCACAAAGGAGCAACTAAAGTTAATGCGTTGATCGATTCCATGAGAGCTTTGTCTCCTAGTAGAACCAGACACGAATCAGAAAATCGTGACCAAACTCATTGGACTGTAAGCCTTGTTACATACACAAAAAAAAAAAAAAAAAAAAAACTATGTGTATGCACTTTCATTATTTGAGCTACTAATTATTGGTTTGCAATACTTTTATTATTGATTTGTTATTTTGTTAATTAAAAAAAAAAGTTTCAAAAATATCCCTAGTCTTCTCTATTCTTTTGAACACTATTTTCATGAGGAAATAGCTCTTTTTAAATATGGAGTCATTGTTAAAAAGTGGGAGAACCGATAAGTAAAACAATGATGGCTCAGGCTACGGTACATGATCTTAATGAGTCTCCTACCATAGGTGACTTGATTTTATTTTTTTTTTACAAAATTGATGTCAACCATTGGATGTGCTTGAAAACTTTTGAAGACCATAGTATTATCATACTCTTTAAACATTAGATTATTTTTACACTATGTTCCATCATCTTTCTCTTTCCCTCTCCATATCTCTTACTCGCCCAACAACAACAACAACGCGATGCACCGCCGCCGGAAAATCACAACAACAACGACGAATTTTGGAAATCTTAATCCAATCCATTCAACCCAAAGTTGCAGAAAACAACATTCATTAAGCTCAAATTTCACTTAATCTAATTCACCTGAAAACAAAACTGCAGAAAATATTGATTTCTCAATTATTCAATTCATTCAACCCAAAGGTCACATATTCATCACTAAACTCAGATGCAGATTCAAGTGATTGCAGCAATTACATACACCTAATGGATGGTTGGACTGTTTTTTTTTTTAAAAAAAATTAAAAGTGGGTTCAATATACATATACGTTCTCCTTCCTTAATCATCCTAATTTGTTGTTGTTGATGATGATCGGGTGGCGGATGTGAGGCGAAGCAGAAGGTGAGGCAAAAGTTAGTGTTGGATGGAGGGGGAAAATCGTAAAAGATGCTGCTTTTAATCTAAAACTCAACAAAAAGTATAACAATTATTAGGTAATTAATCTTGACCATTCAAATAAACAACTATTATATCAATGGTTAAAAGTGCAACTTTCCTATCACGGGAAAAAAACTATCCATTCCCATACTAAACCCCACCCCTCTTTTATTCAATGTATTGCCTCACTTTACCAATCAATGTTTTTTTTTTTTTTTGATAAAGGATTATTTGATGTTTCGTCATGTTTTTATTTGTATTAGGATTATTTATAAGTAGTAGAAAAAACTCTCATTAAAATAAATCACACACCCACAATGTTTTTTTTCAAAGTGATTTTACGTGAAAATATTTTTACAGGAAAAACCATATATTTATCATAGAAATTGCATAATTATTTTTGTCTCATAGAAACATATTTTCTAGCATATTTTTACTTGAGATTATTACTGAAGGCAATATTATTTTCATGACCCTTGCTAAAAAAAAAATACTACTATTTTCATGACCGATTAATTTTGTATACAGGTAATTTTTTTGCTTGATCGGTTTTTTATTGACATTGGTCAACTACATTCATTTGGTAAAGTGGCTTTAATTGATCCTCATGTCAATGTTTTTCTCAAAATTGGAAAATCGATATTATCATCAATTTCAACCATGTCACTGTTGACATGTTTTAATGAAATGAGTATTGAATTTGTTTTGAAGCAGCGTATGGTCAAATCATTCCATCCTGTAGGGTCACCTGCTGCTGGTATTCGTTCAGCTCTAATGACAACAGCTCTAATGACAACAGTTAATATAAATTAATTGTGTCACACCTCATTCAGATGTTCATGCATCAAGAAAATAATCTTAACACATTCTTAGTTTTAATTAATATTTTAAACAAGGTGTGGTTTTTATAGTTGAATCTATTAGAACAATCGTTATGTTCTATGCGCAGCGGAAAGTGCTTATAAAAATAAGTTGTTTAAGAGTAAGATGAAAATAACAGAGAAATTATGATAAACTGAAAAATTGATTAATGATTGTTATTATTTACAACACATGAGTGAATATATATACAACTGGACGTTGTAACAAAGTCCTCTAACAAACTAACTACCCTGGTTAACACGCTAACCAAGGTTGGTTACTAGACTCTGCTTATGAAGACATCAAAAGCTGCACATCAGAAGCTGCACTTCAGAAGCTGTACTTCAGAAGCATCACTTCAGAAGCTCATGTTCAGAAGCTGCACTTCAGATTCTAAACAACAGTTATTGATTAATATTCCAATACTCCCCCTTAATCATAACTGCTGAATATTAAAAACACCTAATTTATTCCTCAAGAATTCAAATCTGTCAAGCTTCACTGCTTTTGTAAAACCATCAGCAAGTTGTAGTTCTGTGGGGCAGTAGTGCAGCTCAATCATTCCATTAGTCACTTGCTCTCTAATGAAATGGAATATGGTCTCAATGTGTTTACTTCTGCCATGTGAGATTGGATTCTTTGCAAGACTTATGGCTGATTTGTTGTCAATTTTCAGTGTTAGAGGCTTCATCACTTCACACTTAAGTTCCTTCATCACTGAATTCAGCCATAATGCTTGACAAGTAGCAAATGTTCCTGCAATGTACTCTGCTTCATAAGATGAGAGTCCTGTGATTGGTTGCTTCTTGGTGCACTAGGAGATTGCAGCATCATTGAATTTGAACACATAACCTGAAGTGTTTCTCCTATCAATTAGATCTCCACTGTTTAAATAATCTATGAGCTCATTCACTTCACGCTTAGCTCCATAAGGAAATAACAGACCATACTTCCTAGTTCCTCTTAAATATCTAAGGATCCTCTTAGCAGCTATCAGATGAGGTTTCCTAAGATCATGCATGAATTTCCTAATCACACTTACTGAGTAGCAAATATCTGGTCTACTATTACATAGGTATCTCAATGATCCAACAATTTTTCTAAACATGGTTGAATCTACCTTTTTCTTTGTTGCACTCAGCTAGCTTTGAGTTAGTTTATGATGGATTTGAAACTGAATTGCAATTCTTCATTTCAAATTTATTCAACAACTCACCAATGTATTTTTGCTGATACATCACCATCCCAACTTTTAATTTCACAAATTTCATACCTAAGAAAAATGAAAGCTCACCAAGATCAGTCATCTCAAACTCCAACTTCAGTTTCTCTTTAACCTTCACAATCTCTGATATTGAGCTACCAGTGATGAGTAAATCATCAACATACAGACAAATTATAACAATTCCTCCATCACTAAGCTTCTGAACATATACTCCAAACTCAACTGAACACTTTCTAAAGCCTATTTGAATTAAAACTTGATCAATTTTCTTGTTCCATGCTCTGGGAGTCTGTTTTAATCCATATAGTGTTTTATGAAGTTTATACACCATATTTTCTTTCCCAGCAATTTCAAAACCTGGTGGTTGTGACACAAACACTACCTCTTCTAGTGGACCATTTAGAAATGCTGACTTTACATCTAAATGATAGAGTGACCATTCATACTTGTAAGCAATAGCAGTTACTAACCTCAAGGTTTCAATTCTAGCAACTAGAGCAAACGCTTCATTATAGTCTATGCCTTGCTTCTGAAGAAATCCTCTAGCCACCAATCTTACTTTGTGCTTAGAAACTTGACAGAGTTCAATTTCACTTTGAATACCCATTTGACATCAATCTTCTTTTTCTTGTCTGGCAAGTTAACTAGCTCCCAGGTTTGATTTCTATCAATTGACTGTAGTTCTTCAACCATAGCACTTTTCCAAACATCAGTCTTCAATGCTTCTTTGTAATTAATTGGTTCAGCATATGCTAATAATGCAAAATGAATGAGATCACCTTCTTCATTCACTGCATCATTAGAAGTTACTTCACAATCAGTCAATCTTGCAGGTGCCTGTCTGTTTCTAATAGGTCTTGCTGGTACTATGATTTCTTCTTGGTCATCTGTAGTCACTTCATGATCCTCTTCTCCTTCTGATTCATCACTTGAATCAGGGTATATGTAGCTTTGCTTGATCTCACTGATATACTCAGGTTCACTTTTCCACTTCCACTTCTCAGTTTCATTCACTATCACATCTCTACTGATATGAACTTTCTGAGTCACAGGGTAATACAGTTTGTATGCGCTAGTAGGATGATACCCTATGAGTATCATAATTTCACTTTTATCTTCTAGCTTGCTTCTTCTAGCATCTGGTACATGCTTATAGCACAAGGAACCAAACACTTTGAAGTGTTTAACACTGGGCTTCCTTCCACACCAAGCTTCTTCTGGCACCTTCAACTTTAGCTTCTTAGTGGGACATTTGTTTAGGATGTAAGCAGCAGTAGTAACTGCTTCACCCCAAAACTTGTGTGGCAAATTCTTCTGCTTAAGCATGCTCCTTGTCATGTTTAGCAGGGTCTTGTTTCTTCTTTTTGCAAGTCCATTATGTTGAGGTGTATATGGAGCAGTTACTTCATGAACAACTCCTTGACTTGTACAGAAAGCTTCAAATTCCTTTGATGTATACTCACCTCCACCATCTGTCCTCAAAATCTTAATAGATTTATCACTTTCCTTTTCAACTGAGATTTTGAATCTTTTGAATATTTCTAAAGCTTCACTTTTAAGCTTAATAGTATACAACCAAATCATTCTTGTGAATTCATCAATAAAGCTAATGAAATACTTACTGCCACCAAGAGAAGGTACTTCAAAAGGCCCATAAATATCTGAATGAACAACTTGCAGTGCTTCACTTGCTCTTTTAGGTGCATCAGATACAAATGGTAATCTACTTTGCTTACTCTTCACACATATTTCACATATGGATTTCTTCATATTCAACTCTAGTAAGCCATGCACTAAATCTTTAGAGTTCAATTCACTAAGACTTCTAAAATTTAGGTGACCATACCTCAAATGTCACAATGCTTCAACATCTTCAGTGATAGTTGCAGACATACACAACATCTTATCACTTGATATGTTGCATCTATAGGTTATATTTTTTGACAAAGTAGATTTCAACACCAGATTCTTCTTTGGATCAAACAGTTTCAATGAATCACCTTCCATTGAAACTGAGAATTCTTTCTCCACTAATTGACCTATGCTCATCAGATTACACTTCATATCTGGAACATGAAACACATATTCAATTATTACTTTACCACCAAAATTGCTCCTCATCACTATATTACCACTGCCTTCTGATGCAAGTTTCATGTTGTCAGCTAACTTGATACTTGTTTTCTTACTAGCATCAAAATTTGTTAACCACTCTCTATGAGCCATATGATTAGAACACCCAGAATAAAGATGTCATTCTTCACCTTTCATCCTATCTTCACATGTAGCAGCCATTAACAACACTGCATCAGGGTCACCTTCATGAGCAATATTTGCTTCTTCAGTCTTCTGATCTTTCTTGAACCAGCATTCATCAGCAAAATGGCTAAATTTTTCACAATTATAGCACTGAACTTTACTCTTGTCAAAATCCCTCTTTTTGTTCTAATTTTTTCCAAAACTTCCTCTTTTAGGAGATTCAGCTTTGTTCTCAAGTTTGGATTTTGCATTATTGGACTAGTTTGTTTTACCTCTTCCCTTCTTGAAATTCTTAAAATTTCCCTCTTTCTTGGTTGTTTGAACCTGAAGAGCTTGCTGAACTGATCTTTCTGAACTTCTATCAATCACTAACAGTTCATGTGCTTCAAGAGAACTCTGCAATTCTTCAACCTGCATAGTCTTCACATCCTTTGCTTCTTGGATTGCTACCACTATGAAGTCAAACTTTTGACTTAGAGATCTCAAGACTTTCTCAACTATCATCTGATTAGAGATGTTTTCAGAACAATTCTTCATCAAATTCACAATTTCAATCATCTTTGAGAAGTAATCACTCACCGTAATCACTCACCTTCTGATCTTCTTCCATATGCATCATTTCATACTTCCTTCTATATAATTGCAGCTTGACTTGTTTCACCTTTTCTCCCCCATTATGATAATTCTCCAGAATATCCCATGCTTCTTTAGATCTAGTTGCTTTTGAAATCTTCTCAAAATGATTATCAATATTTTGTTGAATGTAGAACAGAGCTTTACAATCTTTCTTCTTGTTTTCTTTGTAAGCTGCTCTCTGCACTTCAGTGGAATTTGCAGGAGGTTCTTCAAACCCATTCTGCACAAGATCACTCACATCTTGCGCGCCAAACAATGATCACATCAAAGCACTCCATCGTTCCCAATTCTTGCCATCAAGAATCAAGATATTTGATCCAAAACCGTTTGTGTTCATCTTGCTAAATTCTCAAGAAAACAGAGAAATCAATACACACACCTCACTATGTGATTCCCAATGATGATTCCCATCACTTTTCACTCGTGTTTTCCTAAGATTCAAACCTAGGCTCTGATACCAATTGTTAGAACAATCGCTATGTTCTATGCGCAGCGGAAAGTGCTTATAAAAATAAGCTGTTTAAGAGCAAGATGAAAATAACAGAGAAATTGTGATAAACTGAAAAATTGATTAATAATTGTTATTATGTACAACACATCAGTGAATATATATATATATATATATATATATATATATATAGACACACACACACACACACACAACTGAACGTTGTAACAAACTCCTCTAACAAACTAACTACCTTGGTTAACATGCTAATCAAGGTTGGTTACTAACTCTGCTTCTGAAGACATCAGAAGCTGCACATCAGAAGCTATACTTCAGAAACAGCACTTCAGAAGCTCATGTTCAGAAGTTGCACTTCATATTCTGAACAACAGTTATTGATTAATATTCCAATAGAATCTTTATCATAAACCAATGAGAAAGTTACCATATAGAAATTTAGATTAAAATTATGTTTTCCTCTATATTAAAGTATGAACTATGAACTCTCTCGAAGAGTAATCATGTATTATATTTCACTACATTTAAAGATTTTTGTATGTTTTACCATGGTTTTTATTGTTTATGTATAGTATCATGAACTCATCGTGTCAACTATGAAATTATACTCTTAAAGAAAAAAACTATGAAATTATAAATCATAAAAGAAATAAGATAATAGATAAAGCTTTAAAAATATTTTATTTTCTAAAATTATGAAATTAATAACAAACCATTCATAGTTTTTTTTTTTTTTGGAAGGAGAAGCATTCATAGTTATTTGCTCTAAAAGCCCCAAGACCTAAGCATCATTTAAGTGGAAGCTTCTATCGGACGGTCACCAATGTTGAGTTACCTGTGTCTACATATAGAGCAACTCTGACAGGTCCTAAAGGAATCAATATCTCAGTGAAGCCGAATGTGTTGTCATTCACTCCACTTGGAGAAGACAGACATATGTCCTCACCATAGATATAAAAATGAAGAAGTCTATTGGGTCGGCTTCTATAATTTGGGATGATGGTACATATCAAGTGAGAAGCCCTATTGTTGTATTTGATGAGCGAGCTAGATTTTGTTTTTAGAGAAATGATATTTTCACAACTAATTTTAAATAATTTTTAGGGACAACTTTTTTCTTCCTTCTTATTAGACAATAATAATAGAGAGAGAAAAAGGAAGAGAAAAAATAAAAATATAATGAGTGTATAGAGAGAGAGAATTGTCACAAAAATTATCTAAAAGTGGTTGTTCAAATATCATTTCTCCTCAAAAAATAAGCCGTTCATTTGAGAATAGAGATTGCCATATTGGTGTTGGATTGTTTCAGAATAGGGGTAGTAAAACCTTATGCTACGGATTTAGTGATAGTTAATCACAACAATAAACTAATATTAAAATTAATAGCCAAGATTTAGAGTAACTCTTATACTTACTCGGGTCGATGGATTCCCTCCTCCTCCATCAAATGATACAATTTTTTACTGAGTTACCTTTTGCCATCAAAGGCTTATTTAGTACATTAAAACATTGAGGCTCAAAACAAACTACATGACTAACAATGAAACCAATTAACTAAAATATTACACACAAATCATACCAAGCTCTTTTACCATATATGATTCGATTCGAGGTATATGAAATTGTTGACGATTTTCTTCAAGTGCTTAGCTGATAGAAGGCTTCTTAAGTTATCTCTAATCCATCTCTCTAATGTTTGGTTACTATTGTTGAGGTAATGATCTGCCTATGATGATGATAGAAAATGTTTTATGGTATGAACAGAATTTGATTTGAACTTGTTCAATTTTTTGGGGCTAAATGTCTCATCTGAAGGAACATAGATATCAAAATTCACAGCTTGTGGCTTACTCCAAGTTGCTGGACCTAAAGTTATTCATATAGAGATCCATTAAACACGGATGAAAATCAACTCAAAAGTAGTCTCGTAAAGTCAGTAGACTATTTTGTAGAAATGATGTAATTGTAATGCTTGCTTAGGTTGATTGTACATTGCATCAAATCACTAGGCAAGAAATGAAGGGGCAAATAAATCAAATTACCTTCAACACTATGTTTCTGACATTTTCTTGCTCTATGTGAACGGCACCGACACTTCGAATTGAAGGTGTGTCTCATGCCTGACACCGACACAATCACTCCACTTTCTTAAATTGTCGAAGATTTTTAGGTGTCAATGTTGTGTCAGGCGTACGTGTATAAGTGTTTCAGAGAATATTATAACCCCTTCTTATATTTAGGCTAGAACTCTAGGTAGCACCGTCTTGGCTACACAGTTTTGTGATTTCCAGCAATGTAATGTAACAGCACAAAACTAGGTAATAAATTAAGTACATAGATTTTGTGAGGGAGACTTGTCCTATTTGGGAAAATATTATATAAGATTTGGCCTTCTTGATTGTATAAATCCAAGAACTATAATCAAAGTGAATGATGCCATTAATACAATTCTCAATAGATGCAGAATAACTAAAGAGTTACTTCTTGTATTTGTTTTGAATCACAAAACCATGGTAAGATGTTCAGCTTGTTAAAACGAATCACATAAGTACTCTTTCATAAAGTTTTAAAAAATTAATTGTTAGTTCCACTAGAGCTTAGATATGAGATTCTAAGCTCTACCTAGTGACCCAGGTTATTATGACAGTATTGCCCCTTTGTCAAAAAGAAAATTGCTATAAGACATCACGGTCCACTAGAGACTCAACCAAATCAGTGTAAAATTTGATGTTGCATAATTTTGCTAAGTTCTGGAAGTATAATGTCAAGACTTCTATGCAAATTATGTGCATATGTTAATGTCTTGACTTGCAAATTGCAAACGTATAAAAGTCAAATATTGAAGTTTCCATAAAATGCATGATTATAAAGTAAAAGAGAACAAAGGCCATCAAATATAGTTGAAGGAAGCAAAATATTGTTGACAGGTACTCATAAGTAATTCAGTGATACAATAATAATAACAAAGGTGCTTTAACATAGTCTCACAAACATTGGAAAAGAGAACAAAGTTAAATGAACAAGAAAACTTAAAACATTGTAAAGAGACAGACATAGTAACAAGTAAACTTAAAACCTATGCAGAATACTCAGTCAGAAGGGAAGGCAGAACTGAGGAGCTTCTCATCTTCCCAGAAAATCTGCATGTTTTTGGATTCCATCAGAAATTCAATATCTTCATTCTTGAATTTCAGCACAAAACCCAATGTGATCAATTCAGATAGGGCAGGAACAAAATCATGATTCTCAGACAAAACACCTTCTGATATTGTTTCAGAGAAATATGTCGCATATTTCAGTGCATTTCCCCGAGGCTCATCCAACTTCTGGATGAAAAACTTGGAACTTTGCCTTTCCCAGCGTACCATTTTGTCATCTTTCTTTGTAATGATGTCCCCTGATGACAGTGATAGATTATAGCTTACCGTGACCGGGACCTTTGTCTCAAGGAAACTCAGGTTGAGAAGACCTTGAACAGCTTCATGCCTCTTGTCTGGTTCCATCTTCAGGCTAGAACAAGCAAGGAAACCAAGAATGAGCTTAATCAAACCTTTTAAGTTGAAAAGAATACCATTATGATCAACTTGCACCATTTCAACACCATCGTTCAGCAAGGAAGATTCTTCTTTGCATAGTGATTCAGATATATTTCGAGCACCGATTTTTCTGTAGATGTCATATAACTTAGAAATGGACGAAGGCCCAAAGTCCTGCTGAGGATACCACACAAAAATCTTCTCCTGCTCAAAAAGCTTCTTCAGATGAAGGTTATCAGGTATAAAAACATCTTTCTTGTCCAGCAGAAATATCTCTTTGCTTCCTGTTGTTACAGGTAGTTTGCTCAACCTCTCAGAAAGTTTCTTCTCAGTATTTGTGCCCAAATGTTTCAGGATAAACATCCAGAATTTCCAGCACTTGTCATACGACAATTCTTCCAATGAACTCTCCCATTCATTCCAAAGATCAACATAATCATCAAGTGAGGGTTTAGCCCTGACTTTCATGGCAAAGGTAAAAAAGGGAAAAAGCTTCCCATCATAGATATCTTCAAGAACATAGAATTTTAAACCAAAAAGCTTATCAGGGTCATGTATGATGCATTCTTCAGATCGGACCCACTGTCCACCTTCAGTTCCATTGGGAATCCAAATTTTCTTGGCAGCTTTATCCTCATGTTTCCAGTTGTATTCAGACAAGTACCTATATATATATATTCACAATATTATCAAAGTCAGAAAGAGGGTTAATGTGACTGGCAAGCAAGAAGCAAAAAGAGAGACACAACATGTAGGTGATTAAACGACGTACCTGTATATTTTGGCAATAGTCTCACTGTCAGAGAGAATCTCAAGGTGACCGGCAAGCAAGGAGCATCCTTTCTCTAGGTCAGTGGTGACACCGATTGCATTGAATTCTTTCTGGAAAGATGCTATTTTAGGTCCATAAAAATTTGCATCAATAAAAGGCCCATCAGTTGGATTAAAGAAAGAACTCCACTTGGAATTAAACAGCAAACACATCCCTGGAGGCCTATAACCAGCATGTGTCTTCAACCAATTTCTGGACAATCTCTTTCTGAACTCATCATCAATGGAAAGCTTATGCTCTTCATATAAACTTTGGATGCATTCCAGCAAAGAAAACACACTTTCAGGAGTAATGGTGGAGGGATCTGAAGGAAAATTCAGACATTTAGGCACAAACCTCACACCATGTTTCAATTCAGTAACAACACCAAGGTTCTTCAGTTCTTCCTTGTATTCATGTATAGCCGTACCATAAAATTTGTCACTGTCGTCAATGAAAGGGAGACAAGTAATCGAAGATATAGATTTCCACTCCGGACCATATAAAATGCATTGTTTTGGGCATGCATAACAACCAACCTTAGTATACAGCCACTTCTGATTATGTATAATGGTAGAAAAATCAGAAGGAAATCTATAAACAGTCCCCTTCAGCAGTCTACAACATGAAAGAAATGACATGACATTTTCTTGATTAAATGAAGCTTGGGATGCCTTCTGTTTGAAGAGAGAAGCAAATATGTTGATAGCATCTCCAAAATCAACAACTACACCGATTTTTTTCAGTTCATTTTTGTAAGAGAAAATATTATCTCCATAGAATTTATGATCAATCACAGGAAGGGCATTGAATACATCCAAAATGCAGCCCCACGTCTGGTCATACAAGAAACATTCACTTGGTATTTTGAAGCCCATGTTTGTCTTCAAGCATCTTGTTCCTTTCAATGAACTTAAGATTTTACTAGGGTCATCCAAGAATTTGATGCATTGCATTATCAAAAGAACAGCCTCAGCTGTCAAAGAGGCCAAATTTGAGGGTGATAAGTGCTTGATAACAATTTGGTAATTTCTATTAAAGCCAACTACCACTCCCAACAACTTCAGCTCCTCTTTGTAGCTATATATTTCCTCACCAAAGTAAGCTTGATCAATAAAAGGGATATTACTAATTTGTGATGCTACTTTCCATCCGGAATCATTCAAAACAGATCCAACAGGAGACCTAAGACCTTCAGATGTCTTTAGCCAAGGTTCATCTCTGATGCTGTTCACAAATTTGTCCAATGGGAGAAGACTTCTCCTGAGATATTGGATGAATTTAAGCATCAAAAGGACATGATTCTTACTTAAAGTGAAGGAAGATGCGCGAGACATCAGTTCTCTTCCAATGAATTTACATGCTTCCTCACAACTGGACATCACTCCAATTGTTTTCAACTCCTCTTCATACTTGTTTATTCTATCCCCATAGAAGCTCTCATCAATGAGGGGGATATCAACAAGCACCGAACCACTTTGCAAAATTTTCCCCAATGGCGAGCGAATTAAGAACGACTTTGAAGGAGGACTGTATCCATTAACGATAACTTTAAGCCAGCTGCCATCTTTTATACATTCCAAAAACCTCTCTGGAAGGTGCACTCCCCTGTGCTTCAGATTCCGAATCCAATCCAAAAGCAAAAAGGCATTGTTTTTGGTAAGTGGTGTGTCAACAGCTGAAAACCCAGCATTTGGTGGAGATATATGAGGAATGTCAGAAGCTTCAACATGAGTTGTGAGGAAATCAATAAGCTTTCCGGAACCTGTAAATTGGCCTGCATAAGATGAGGTATTTAGGTACTCCTTTCCGAGCTCAACATAATTTTCCTTCCTCCAAGGATTAGAAACAATTAAGTCTGCCCATTTGCTAACATTTGCAGGCACAAGAACCCCCTTTCTTGTTTCTATGACACACCCATAGTTGTCAACAAGTGGCATAGAGCTACATAGACTATCAACCTCCCGCTTTGACAAATACTTCATTGATAAAGAGTGGTACAAAAAATGAGCATATGTAATGGCATGTTTGCTGTTATTTTTAAGAGAACTGCAGAGGACATTGGCAAAACTGTACACGTTCAAATTAGTAACAGAAACGTCATTTGCAAGCCATTCCATCAAAGTCTGCTTCTGGGCCAATCTCAAGATAGCCTTTTGCGTGCTTTCTGGCATAAAAAACCGGTTTCCTGCACATGAAAATTCCTTGTTCCAATTGATCAGCCAAGAACAAGCATTAGACTGACTTGAATCTGTCATTACTACTCGCTTCGCGTGCATTGTGCATTCATAAACACTGAAAGAGGATGGAGTTCCATCAGAAGCCACATATTTTATCAATGGAATGCTATTAATGTTTGTTCCCTTAAATCTTGAAGACCAGTTTTTAGCAAGAAACAGTAAAAGTTGAAGATAGAGATCTTCTGATACACCATCCACAAGATTAGAACTCTGGATGCACTTTGCATACCAATCAACGGTCACTGGTTTAACCCCTAAAAAGTTGAGTACATTATCATACTCACTTTTATCAAACGAAGAACTCAAGATCTTCCTCCCATCATGAGAAGATAGGTTAAGCAAGTACACTCCTTCGTCTCGAGCTTTACTCAAAATATTCCAGAATTCAGACAGCAGCCTACTAACTTCACCAGGCTTATAGAAGTGCTTCTGCTTCGTATATGTCTCAATAGGAACAATATTTTCATTAACCAACTTTGCTTTGATTTTGTCCCTCACATGATTAAACTTCTCAAATGGCGAACTTTCAATGGGAAGGAACTTGAACATACGAGCCAAACTTGATACCGGAGCTTGATCGGATCCTACAACAAGTGTTTTGAATGTATCCATAAAGGCCGATGGAACACATTCAAGTATCCCTTGGTTCCATTTATTATCCAAGAGAATTGTCTCCCTAGATGAGGCAAGGACAAAATCTGCTTGAATAATGAAAGGGAAATTAGTGACCATCTCTGTAGGAAGAAATGCATAGACCCCTGGTGAGCTTTTACCCCTATGAAGCCTCTCCTGATTTGGGAAGGCCAGTGTCACAACCCATTCTTCAACATCTGTTCTCCTTTCAACCACATTTTCTGACCTGACCGGAAATTTTTGCTTCCACATGTAGTAGCTGCACTCTTTCTCAGCATTACTATTTTCCTCTGCAGAGAGATGCAGTGTGTAAGACTCAGCATTCATGTTTTTCCTCGTCACGAAGTTTATTTCGCTTGAAATAGATACAGCAGTTATAGTGTTCTGTGTGGGATTTTCAGCAACTTCTCTGACTGAAAGGTGTCTTATTTTTGTAAGAAACAACAGGACTTCTGGATGAACGCTTGAAAGCTGCTGTTTAACAGGGTCGACCTTATCCGGCTTTAGGGGTAAGACAATGGTTGTATTTGGAAGGTCTTTACCAACACCATATATCTGCTTTATCTCGACAATGGTTGGCTTCTCCTCAACCCATTCAGGAACTGTATACCCAAGACTGCAATGTGGACAAGGCTTCTCATTGAACCTTATCTGATATCCATTGCTAAAAATATACGGCTGCATGGTAACCAGAAACACACTCTTGAAACCAATTCCTGAAATTCAACCATATAAGAGAGATTTTGTCAATGATTTGCACAATCATCTTCAATTTGACTACTTTAATGGATATCCCTACTTCACAGTCAAGCGTAATTTTATATCACTTGATTAACAAGGATTGCCAAATAAGTAAAACATTCAACTAATTGTCATCGAAAGTAACCATATTAGCACAAGTTCATCTTGCGTCCAAAGTACACAACATTTTAAGAAATAAATAAATATAAGAATTTGATTTACCTTTCTCTCCTATGTAACCACTGCTCCTATTGCCTTTCTTTGTGGATCTTCCAACACTGCATATGGACTCAATGTTTTTTGGAGAGAAACCCTTTTCATTATTGAAAATAAGTAATGTGGCTGGAGCACCAGTAGCAGTAATATCATCAGAAGTTATGACAAACTCAAGTGCTGGCTTCCCTCCCTCATTATAGTGGTTATCTTCAGCATTCTGTTCAAGTTGACAAACAAAAATTGTGCAAATGAATTTCAATTAGTATAATTTGAAAAGAGAAATGTTATTGAGTTTGAGAACAAAATTGGTGTCCAATATTAGTTCTCTTTCTCAAACATGTTAGCAATTTTAGAGGTGTGTAACTGATTTTGACATATTTGAATGTTTTTCCATTAAAATTGATTTGAACCTCTATAATTGATTATAGCTTGAAGCTAGAATTTTTTACTTTTGACTCCAAATGTAATTTTTAACACAAATTTATCGTTAACTCACTTTCACTTATTTTACATTCAACTCACTTTTAGCTAAAATGAATTCATTCAAACTATATTTTGTCATGAAAAACCAAACAAACACTAAATAGTATATTTTCTTTATACGGAAGTTAGGTTTTTATGCTGAAATAAAACCCCTGATAAAATCATGATCGCGTGATTCTGGATATAGGAAAAATGATAGTGATATAAAGAAAGAAAAATCTCTATGAATCATGCACTGTTTACAAAAAAAAATATATATATATATAAAGTAATGAAAAGTATTCAAATGTAAAAGAAGAACGAGCATGATCATAGTATGCGTAACTGAAGCTACTCAAAAAGAATAAAATAAAATTTTCAAAACGTATATATCATTCATACTTATGCATGCATGCATGCAAGATTACAAAAAGATAGAAAAGAAGATGAAATTAAAGATAATGAGTGTACTTGTATGAGCTCCATTAGGAAATGGACATCCTTTGCATAAAGCTCAGCAGAGAGATTCTTAACAGCGTGATGTAGATCCTCAGTCAAAGGATTAGGATTCCCACCAATAGAGAATTTTGTCCTTCTTATCACTTCAACATGCTCTTTTGGTGTAGCCATTGATCTTCTCTAACTGAAATGAAGTACGAGCAGTGAAGAAGAAAATGATTACTACACTTCTTGAAACGACACAAAGAGCACAGTGAAGACTCCTTCTTGGAGAAGTAATTTAATAAAGAGGAGTTATAAAGTTATTTCTTTGGAAAGGAAAAGGTATAAAGTTGGTTATTGCTTATTGGTTATTAATGTGTACGTTAAAGAAAGACTGTCTAGTGTGAGGTGTGACTGTGATTGTCCTTCCAATTCCAAATTTCCTTTCGATTTTCCAACCGGTCAAGTCAACTAAACAAACAACATCCATTCGGCTTTCCATTGCCATATACGCTTATATATTATACATTTATCTTAATAAATGCGGGAAAAAATTTGTTCTAAAAAATAATCTGTAGAAATGTCATTTCTTATTTATCTTTGGTGTGTCTAGCATCCAAAAACAATTAATATTTAAGATATTTAATCATTTAAATTTATTACTATAATCAATATATATTTCTCGATAAAAACTTGTTGTAAGTTTTTTTTTTCATTCAGTTATTATACTTTATGAATAACTAAATATAAATTTTTATTTTATAAACAAAGTAAAAAATAATAGATAAGATAAAAAAGGATTAAAAACAGAAGTGTTAAAAATATAACAAGACAAAAACAAAAGTATATAACTAAAAAATTTGATTTTTTTTCATAAGTCAGGAAATATGAATTTATTTCATAACTGTAACTAAATATGTAGTTAAAATAATAAATTTAAAAATAAAAATTGAAAAATTCAATTTCCTAACTTATGAAAAGTGAACCATAAGAAAAACAAAAGTATATAACTAAACATGAATTTTAGTTAAAATAATAAGGGTAGAAATGGAATAAAAGATGATAAGTTATAAGTTCAAACACTGCTTGTAATAGCGTATGAAAAATAAGCAATAAGTTTGTGGTGAAAAGAACGTTATCAAATATGACTTTTTTTGTTATACGAGTTTATAAGTTATCCGCTATAAACTAACTACTTGACTTTTTGCCAAATAGAGTCTTGCTTTTGTTATCTTAATTGAAAAAAAAAATTAATATTAGTTAAAAATATATGTCTATGTCATTTCATATTTATCGATAAGGTTAACTATTAATTTTATCAAATTCATCAAATTTAATTCACTAGTTTATCCGCTCTTAACTACAAACTAGTTTCTCAATTATCATCTAACTTTTTTGGAGTGAATATCCAAATTCGTCCCTGGATTTGCACGAATCGGCCAAAAACGTCCCCCAATTAGTCGAAATGCACGCTTAGTCCCTGAATTTAACAAACGTCAATCAAATTGGTCCTTCCGTCCAAATGGTTCGTTAGTGGTGCTGAGTTGTCTTCCTGCATGGCTTGTTGTCTTGTACACGTGTACAAGGACGAATTTGATTGAAACGCACAAAATTTCAATTGTACCTTTGAATTCAATTTTTCATGCTTTTCCAAATTTACCCTTGTAATATCTATACATTTTCATGATCACATTTCAGCCATTCCATCAAAAACATCCCTGGTCGTTCTTCTTTCCGCCTAACCCTTCATCATCTTCATCAACATCATCTCCGGCGAGGAACGTTGCAAAAGAATTAGTTTTGATAGAAGATTTCGTCATTTCAAAAGGTAACGTCGTTCCTGTTCGTTTTCCATTCAATCATGTTTGTTCTCGTTCGTTTTCTCCCTTTTTGTGTCCGTTTTTGTGATTTTCGTTTTGAGCATTTAGGCATTCATTTTCAATTTTAAAGTTCATTAGATGCTTGCTTTGATGTTCATTTTTGTTTACTTTGACTGCGTATTTTAGATTACTGATATTAGGGTTTTGAGTTGAAGACGTAAAACATAAAAATTGCATGTTTTTATGTTTGGTTACTAAAAATTATGAACATTAGAGTAGTTATGAACAAGATTAGTGGTTGATTAAAATAGTTACTAAAAAGGGTTACTCTGTACTGATGATTTACATTTTTATGTTCTTTTGATTGTGAATATGACTGATGCATTGCAAAATCTGTAGGATGGATATCACGTTAATCCTGCATCATGGTGGTTGTTTAGAGCGAGATGAGTATCGAAGGCTAAATTATGTTCGTGGTGAAATTTGTGTGTGGGAAAAAATGGCGGTTGATGTGCTTTCTTTGTGGGACATTGAGAAAATGGTGAAGCATTGTAGAGGCTACTTCAAAGTATCTAAGTTGTGGTACTTCAAGCCGTTCAAAGGTGCTGAAAAAGATCTTAATATATGCTTGAATCCATTGACAACAGATAAGGAGTTTTTGGATATGGTGAAAGTTGGAAATGTTGGAAATGTACCAGGAGGGACTGTTGGAGAGAATGCAGGAAATGCATAAAATCATGTTGCTGAAAATGGTGGAGGTGTTGCAGAAAATGTTGGAAATGTTAATCCTGGACATGTTGTAGTTGGAAATGATGGACAAGCTGCACAAAATGTCAGTGTTGGAAATGTTGCAATTCATGGACAAAATGATGTCAATGGTGTTGTAAGTGAAGCAGTGCTTATACAAGTATGAATGTTAGATTCTAAGGATCGATTTTCTAGTAAGTGTAGAAATTCAGGGACTAATTTGATTGATTTTTTTTTATTAAATAGGGACTGATATGGTTGAAACTGTTGTTGCAGTGTGTTCCTGCAAAGAGGTATGACATTAGAGGTCCAATTATTTCAAATGAGAGGCCTAAGCAAACACCAGTGAGGGGTCCTGCATCATCACATCCAATTGCTCCTGACGTTGTTCGAGTGCCATATCCAAATTATGGTCCATCCGGTTCAAGTCAACCTAAGTTCATGGAGTTTATCTCAACCCCCAACTTTCCAAATAACTGAAGCTTGATGCATGCTTAGATTGTGCTTATTGGAATATTTTGCTTTGTTTACATTATGCCCTCTAGTTGGGTTCTTTTTGGCTATGTAATATTTAAGAACATCCTCTATGACTTATGACTTATGACTTGTTAATGCCCCAATAGTTGGGTTGCTTTTGCCTATGTAATATTTCAAACTTAAGACATATGATTTATTTAATGATATTTTCAAGGATGAAGTTGTGTGTTTTGTCATTTTTAATTCGTTTGCTGCAAATATATGCATCAAGGATCAACTTGGAAATGTTTATATAATTCAAGGACTTATTTGACGTTTTTTTGAAATAATTTAGGGATCAATTTGATAGCAAGTAAAAATTAATAGGGACTGTATTAGAAAATATTTTCTGAAATCAATCAATTTCGTCCTTGAATTTTTTGTCATTATATATCAATTTAGTCCCTGCTTATGTGGCATCTGACATGGCAACCCATATGAGATGTTAACAGCCACGTCATCACCGTTAACGCCACAAATGGACGTAGGGACTAATTTGATTGACGTTTGTTAAATTTAGGGACTAAGCGTGCATTTCGACTAATTGGAGGACATTTTTAGCCGATTCGTGCAAATCCAGGAACGAATTTGGGTATTCACTCAATTTTTTTGATATTCTCTATTAGTTAACTTATGAGTTAACCGCTACTTTTACTTTTCACCAAACAAGAGATATCAAGTTTCATTGTGGCGATTTTTCCTTATAATTTCACCGTTTATTTAAACTACTACTAAACTTATAATTGTCATTTTTTTATCCAATCAAATAACTAACTTTTTAAAAAGCTCACAAAATTTCATATATGTCATGATTATTTTGTTGACAAATAAATATTTACCGATTAAAATTTAGGACATATCATCAATAATAAACCGTTGGTGATCATAACCATAATCTATAGCTAGAAGAAAAAGAGAAGAAAGAATAAAATAACATAGAAAGGATAAAAAGAGATATTTTTTCTTTAGGCTCTGTTTGGATTAGAGGTTTGAGATGGAATGGAATGGAATGGGATGAAATGATATTTCATTATTTGGATTTTAAAAAAATGGATGGAATGGAATGGAACATGATGGGATCTATACCATTCCATTCCATCCTCTCCTCTTATTTTTCTTCCCCTCCAATTTGGGAGGTATTGGATGGAATCACTCATTTTAATTTTAATTAGTTTATTACTAATATATCCTTTCAATTATCCACTGATCATGCATATTTCTATTTTCTAGTTCGTTGTTCTCCATTGTCATGCATATATGTATATGAGTATATCCTTTCATTATTGTTTTTAACTAACATACTCTTTAACAACAAAGCATTTTTCAACTGCTATACCTTTTTGTTTCATCAAAATCCGTGCAGGAGAATTGGTAGATAAAAGCATAGAAGGTTATATCTGTTGCTTTTATAATTAAGCAAGTTAACTTATTTTTTTATTGATAAACAATAACTTATATAATATTAATGTTTTTGATGTCGTATTTATCTATTTAATATAAGGGTAAAATAAAAAATAAACAAGTTATAATTCACTTTATTCTCTCAATTTCAATTTTAATAACTAAAAGGAGAAGAAATTTAATACAAGGTAAAAATTAATTATTTTGATAAAAGATAATATGATTTAATTCTACATAATATTGTTTTTTAAAACGGGATAAAAATGGAATAAAAAAGTTATAACACATTCTATTCCGTTCATTTTTCAAACAATGGAACAAGTAATTTGTTCCGCTCCGTTGTATAATACCCAAACAATGGAATAGAATATTTATTTCATTCCATTCCGCTCCATTCCACTCTATTCCATTCCGCTCCGTTCCGTTCTATTCCGACAATCCAAACAGAGCCTTTGGAATAAAAAGAGAGATGTGTATCGTAAAAACAACCACCAATTTGGCTTAGTGGTAAAGTATAAATTCATTAATAATTGTAAAAAAGAATTTATAAACTAAAATAAGAAACCCACATTATCTTTAAAATGATTCCACTAATTAAAAAAAAATCTATAAAGTGATTCCATAAAGTAAAAACATAAACAGACGATATAATAAAAGGCAAATCCGCTTGGTGATTTTATGTTTTCCAATTCCACATGAAACAAATCATCATAAATTGGTATAAAAACCACAAACTCACAACAAATAATATAGCAAGATTATTTTGTCCTAAGCCTACATTGAGGATTTTTTTTTCTCCCACTAAATGGGAGTAGTTAGAGAAAAGATTCCATTATTTAACCCTAATGAGTCTCTTATTATTTAATCCAAATGAGCCACTTACTAATAATCTACTCAAACCTTATTAACCACACACTAATTATTTTAAACACCCTCTCATATTGGATCCTAACAATATACTGAAGGGAAATTAGCAAAATTGTAATGCCATGAACCAACACATAATCTGTAAGCATGATAAGACTTGTATTAAACACTTAAGCTTTGTTTGCGAGTTTTGAGGGGAAGGAAAGGAAAGGCTAAGGAGGGGAAGGAAAGGAAAGGGAGGGAAGGGAGAAAGGAGGGAAAACCTTCCCCTTGTTTAGGAGTTAAAAAGCAAATAAAGTACGGAGATTGAGGGCTTATGTTATAATTTTACTATTTTACCCTTTTTTCTCTTAAAATCAATACATTGTTATACTTCGTAATTTAACTTCTAATTTATTCAAAACAACTTATCTCATGAAAAACAAATTATTACGATCTATTGTCAAAGTTTATTTTTAAAAAACAACTTATTTATAAAAATAAAATAAAAAAGCTTATTACAATCACTTTTTAAAAACAACTTATTTATACGAAACAACTTATTACGGCCTCTTTTTAAAAAACAGTTTATCTTATGAAAAAAAAATTATTACAATCTTTTTTTAAAAAACAACTTATTCAAAACAGCTTATTTATACAAAACAGCTTATTATTACCTCTTTAAAAAAAACAGCTTATTCAAAATAGCTTAATACGATATCTTTTTCAAAAACTGCTTATTCAAAACAGCTTATTTATACAAAACAGCTTATTACGACCTCTTTTTCAAAAACAACTTATTCTAAACAGCTTATTTATGCAAACCAGCTTAATACGATCTTTTTTTTCAAAAACAGCTTATTCAAAACAGCTTATTTATACAAAACAGCTTGATACGACCTCATTTTCTAAAACCGCTTATTCAAAACAGCTTATTACGACATCTTTTAAAAAAATAGCTTATTCAAAACAACTTATTTATGCAAAACAGCTTAATACGATCTCTTTTTCAAAAACAACATATTAAAAACAGCTTAATACGACCTCATTTTCAAAAACCGCTTATTCAAAACAACTTATTTATGCAAAACAGCTTAATACGATCTCTTTTTCAAAAACAGCTTATTCAAAACAACTTATTTATCCAAAACAACTTAATACGACCTCATTTTCTAAATAAGCTATTTTGCGTAAATAAACTATTTTGAATAAGTTGTTTTTGAAAAAGAGGTCGTAATAAGCTGTTTTGTATAAATAAGTTGTTTTGAATAAGCGGTTTTTGAAAAAGAGGTCGTATTAAGCTGTTTTTAATAAATAAGTTGTTTTGAATATGCTGTTTTTGAAAAAGAGGTCGTAATAAGCTGTTTTGTATAAATAAGCTGTTTTGAATAAGCGGTTTTAGAAAATGAGGTCGTAATAAGCTGTTTTGTATAAATAAGTTGTTTTGAATAAGCGATTTTTGAAAAAGAGGTCGTATTAAGCTGTTTTTAATAAATAAGTTGTTTTGAATATGCTGTTTTTGAAAAAGAGGTCGTAATAAGCTGTTTTGTATAAATAAGCTGTTTTGAATAAGCGGTTTTTGAAAATGAGGTCGTAATAAGCTGTTTTATATAAATAAGTTGTTTTGAATAAGCAGTTTTTGAAAATGAGGTCGTAATAAGCTGTTTTGTATAAATAAGTTGTTTTGAATAAACGGTTTTTGAAAATGAGGTCGTAATAAGCTGTTTTATATAAATAAGTTGTTTTGAATAAGCAGTTTTTGAAAATGAGGTCGTAATAAGTTGTTTTGAATAGGCGGTTTTTGAAAATGAGGTCGTAATAAGCTGTTTTGTATAAATAAGTTGTTTTGAATAAGTTGTTTTTAAAAAAGATTGTAATAATTTTAGTAATGTCTAAAATTGGAATTTTGAATTATTAAGAGGGCAAAATTATCAATTTGTATGTTTAACCCCCCAAAACCCCCCAATTTGGAGGAACTTTAAAATTGGACAAATGAAGCCCTTCAAAACCCCCCAAAACCTTTCCCTTGTTTTTTTAAAACTCACAAACAAAGGTTTACCACTCTATAAGCCTTTCCTTCCCTTCCCCTCCCCTCCAAAACCCAACTCGCAAACAAAGCCTTAGTGATGCCCAAAAGAGAGGAGAATGCTATAACACGAACAGGGTGACTGTTTTTAAGGCATGGTTTATGAGACAAAGTCTTGTCTGATGGGATTGAACCTTCATACTTGCTTCCAAATTATTATAAGTGAGGAAAGAGCTTACTACTCCAAAGAAAATATCATCTTATACTTCACGACCAAATATATCAACAACTAGTTTCATGGAACAATACTGTAGAAGCAGCAAGTGACAGATATGGGTGAAACAAACGAACAAGAATTTAATTGATCACAAGTGCGCTATAATTTGTCAAAAGATGACAATGTTTCACAAATACAGAACACAACATATGCAAATTATATGCAGAGCATAATCAAATCAAATTAGATAGAGTGAAAATGACTTTAACAAACCAGTAGCATGCAACAATTACTCTATATAGAAGACTACCCATTTGAAATACGTATAAGCTCATAGATGATGACATAAAGAAACAGTCAGACAACAATAATACAATATATATAAGGGAAGGGATCGGAATACTCCCTTATTGTTCACCCCGCGCCAGGAGTAACTGTCGGTCTACTTTTCGTCTTGGAGACAAAGCCAAAGTCGCAGTTTTGTCGTGTTGAGCAGAGGCGAAAACAATCGGGATTGAGGTTCAACAAACTTTCAACGTAATTTGTGCTTTCCATGCTTCCTCATGTGTATAATTCTCAGATAAATTAATATGTGTGTGTACGTGTACACACACACCATTTCTGATCTTGACTTTGACATCACACGCGCTGGCACTTTCCTTAGCATTTTACTCAATGGAGTTTTAGAAACATTAACATCTCACTAGTTTAATTCCAAACTTATTCCTCTATTCAAAACTTCAATGTCTAGCTCGTATATCAATTTGCCGGATATGGTTCAGTTACCGCTGATATCTCAAATCAAGCAATACGAGAGTGATTGAGCTACAAAGAGGTATTTTAGTTAATAAGCAAAGATCAAGAAAAACCCACTTAGAAAACGAGCTACCTATAAGCTCAAATTAACTCAATATGACAAACAGATTAATAAGTTAGCACACTTGCTGTGTATCTTGAGAAAAGACAACGACAACGGCCAAGTTCTATCCCACTAAATGGGGTCGGCTACATGAATCAAACTACACCATAATGCTCTATAGATACCATATTATGAAAAGACAGTACAAAATATGGTTTATAAACACTTAATTTCATGATCTAAAGATTCATTTGCCAACACTTAAATGAAATACACTTATCAGCAAGAAGTTCTTCACAAAAGCATGCAGACTAACACACTCACTTCATGGAAACTACATACGAAAATACTCATTTCCATTGGAAAAATAAACAACAATGAAACAGAGGCATATCCAAAACCAGTTGTATTTCAAAAATCACATTAATCTCAACATCAAATTCAGACAAAAAGAGCACTCATAGACTGAAGAAGAATCAAATGGCTCTCAGCAATTATAATATTAATGAAATTAAAATGAAAAATCTTGAAAAACACTAAGTTCTACAAATTCAAATCAAATTTCCTCCTTTCTACATTCCGAATTAGATATATCAACAATCTCAGCCCTCTCATTCTCTGGCAAAATCGACCAATTTGGAGACTGCACAGCACGCAACCACCGGAAATCATCCACATTGGCCCAATTTCCCGTCTCCACATCAAGACCAGCACCATGAAGATCTCCTTCAATCCCTCGGTAACTCAAACAATAGGGCGCAAATCTCACACCAATACAATCCTCAACAATAGGCCTGCTCCTAACCCTAAGATAGAAATCACTTCTCTTAGCACCATGAATCCGAATCTGATGCGATGCAATAACAAAAACACAACCCTCAACTTCCTCAATCAAAATTGATCCCGTCACCGGACCAACATAAACCCTACAATTCTTCAATCTATGAACAAAAAGTGCCCTAACACAACCAATTATCCTGACTTCACACGAATCAAGATCCGAAACTGTGAACTCCCCAAACTCAGATTCTTTAAACTCCCCAATCAATACCTCGCCAGTTTTGTTCCTAAACCCTGGAGAATCACGCACAGTAAAACTGGATTGAACCGAATCCAGAACCGGAGTAATACTCTGTTTCGATTCTGCAACAACCTTAGTGGCTTTATTTTTGAAGGAGAATTTCTTTTTAGGGATAAGTTCGGAGCTGAGATTATCGAGGGTGCGTTTGAAATCGGAAACAGTTTTGAGGGAAGAACGAACATCGTAAGAGGGAAGGAAATAGGAGCTTTGAGCGACGAGTTTTTCTAAATCGGAGATTGATTGGGAGATTTTGTCGAAGTGTGATTTGAGATGAGATGGATCAGAGGAGGAAATGAATTGGGATTCGGAGAGATGAGATTCGATGGAGGATTTAAGTTGGGAGAAGCGGGAGAGGAATGAGGAAGTTGATTCGGTGGGTGGTTCGGTGGAGGTGGTAGTTGATTTGGTTGGGTGGCGTTTGGAGAGACGGTCTAGCATTGATAAGTGCTTTTTTTGTAAAGCTGCTTCTGCTTCTGCTTCTTCATTATTCGAACTCGAACTCGTTACTTTCTCCATTTCGTCCTCCATTTTTCTGAGCGCTGGGGTTTTTAAATCGCAACAAGATGCTTTGCTTTTCGTTCACCCGGTTCAAACTTGACAGAGAGAGAACGATCGGGATAAATCCCTTTTATTTTTTCCTTTTTTGTTTAAGTAAAGTATGATATTTTTTTTTTAGGGACCCAAAAAAATTATTTTATCTATTATCCCAAAAAAAAACAAGTATGACACCGTCTTTGAGTCCTCCTTTTTCCGTTAATTTAAAAAAAAAAAAAATCTTCGCCTTGTTATTTTTTTTTTGAAATCTCCCTTTGTTAAAATACGAAAGGGAATATCATTCTTAAATTTGAAGGAACATGTGGTTTTTTTAGTGTAAAAATGAAATCAGGAATGCTGCTTGGGGTTGGGAGTGAACAGTTTAAGGCTTTGTTTGGTTGAAGTGTGAAAGTGAAAGGAAAGAAAGAGAAAAGAAAGATTGTATGAGGAAAGGAGAGTGGAAAGTGAGAGGATTGTTTTGGTTGTTTGGTTTAAGAGAAAGTCGATTAGAAAGTTTGAGGAAAGAATGATTTATTTTTAGTAATTGACATAAACACCCTTTTATTTACACTCCATTAGAAAGAAAGAAAGAAAGAAATATATATATATATATATGGGGCATATCACATGAGAATGATATTTATAGGTGAGAATGATATGAATGAATTACAGCCATTAGATTAAAAGTGAAGGGCTGAGATTAAAAGATAGGTTAAGTGAGTTGTTGTACACAATCTCCAAATTATTGTTCCCACGGGTTCTCCTCTCCCCCCTAAATTTCTTTTCCAGAATCAATCGTTCATCTTCTTCATCTAATTACGACACATATTCATTCATTCCTCTAACACATATTCATTCTATAACCTCCCATCTCTCTAATTATTAAGTTATTTTTTGGAAAAAGATAAGATTAATTAATCTGAAAATTTATTGTTGAATTTGGGGCTCATCTTGTGTCATTCCATTATCATTATCATAGTAATAAATCTGTAATTTTTATTTTAATTGCAATCAATTTTATTGATATGCAATTGAAATTGAAAACAATTTCAATTCAACAGGGGACACAGAGAAATAAGAGAAAAAGAAGAGATGGGAGAAAAAGTAGAAAGGAAAAAGAAAAGTAAAAATGGTGAGCAGTATGCGAAACGACGGCGAAATTGGTGGGGAAAGGGGACGACGGCAACCCCTTGTATGGTGGAAGAAGAATCACCATTGAAGTATGGGTCAAGAAGAGAGATGAAAAGCTTAACCTGGAAAATTACACGTGGATGATGGAAGTGGGGAGAGAAGGATCCCATGTCACATGATCATTTAATTAGTTTTAATCTCAGCCCTTCACTTTTAATCTAATGGATGCAATTCATTTATATCATTCTCACCTATAAATATCATTCTCATGCGATATGCCCCCTATATATATATATATATATATAGAGAGAGAGAGAGAGAGAGAGAGAGAGGGGACATTTCAAATGAGATGACTTTTTAAATGAGAGGATGAGAGGATAAAATAATGGCCAATGGATTAATTAGATGTCTATGATTAAAAGAGAAGTTTAATGAGTCATATGACTCTCTTCTTACCCAAATTCACTTGCTACTCTTTTCTTCTAATGCGCCTTCTCACTCTCCTGACGTGCCTACCTATGCCATCAAACTCACAGAGGAAAAAGGAAACGTAGCTGGTTGGTTTTCCGCCATAGCCATCTTTCCAAAAGCTCCGGACGATGGAACAAGAAAGGAAAAATAAACAATGGAAAACAATTTACAAAAAAAAATCATTGGTTATTAAATTGGAAGCATATATCTTCCCTAAAATATACCCATTTTTATGCAGTTGTTCTTTCCTGTATTGCCGTAAAATTGTTGAAGTTGAAATAGGCATTGGTAAGAGCAAATAAAATCATTTACGCATCTGATCTTTTCTTCATTCTTTTCTTTGTTTTACAAAATGATTTTTTTTAGCTTCCAAACAAATCAAGCTGAAAAGTTAACCTTGAAAAAAAAAAGAATTTAGAATGAGGTTATGAGCTTAACTTGGTAATAAAGGTGAAAAGCCTTTGCAGTTTGAACTCGATTAAAAAATCCATGGTTTTCTAGATGATAATTGATGAGTTTTTTACAATCTGATGGACTTGAAAGAAGAAAAAAAAAGGGGGTCTTTAATTTCAATATCTGGCAAACCTTATGATTTTAATTTCAATTTAAATTTGAAAGATATTAGTGTTTTGTTGATTATACCAAATTGTTGGAAGGAAGTACTGGGAGAGAATTAGGGAGCAGGGAAAAGTTAGGAGAGAGATAGAATACGAACGAGAATGGGTGGGGAAGAAGAAAAAATCAGATACATATAACTCATTAAACTTCTCTTTTAATCACAGCCATCTAACTAATCCATTGGTAGGGGTGTTTTGAACTTTTCAAATACAATGTTGAGTTTCCTTAACCTTTTTGCCCATATTGGTGTGGAAAGATTTTTCCCTCAACTTTCTTTCCTACCCACTATCTTTTGTTAGAAACAAACACACCCTAAGTGTTTGGTGGCTTGACTTGTAAGAAATGTGTTATTCTGAGTCAAACTATCAGTCTACATTCTTCATTATCAAAACTATTGGATGTAGAAATGCAGATTTGTTGATTACCGCAATGGGAACAGTAACTGTTAGAAAAGGCATCAACTTTACTCTATTTCTACTATCCAGTTGGGGGGGTGTTCATACTCCAGGACTTGCATGTAAGCAAGCTGTTTCGACTTTTAATTAGTTCTGGGAATGTGATTCCTTTAGCCTTTCAAACACAAACAGATACATAATAGTAGTACTTGTAAATAACCTGATTCACAAACATCTATGTTTTGTACACCAAAAAATATTAATATGAAATATTTTAAAACAAATTTTTAATGAATTTAAAATTCTTATAAAACAAAATAAAAAATGAATACCTAATTTGAAGGCAGTGAATTGCAATTTTGATAACCATGTCTCTATTCTTACGGTTACAGAATACACGACATAAAAAACCTTATGACAGGAAGAACCATAGGTTACTACAAATAATATATTAATACAACGAGATGACGACATCCACCAAAATATTAAAAACAATGACTAACAACAATTTTAACAATGTAACTCTATAACTTGCATATTTAATACATCAGCTCATGCAGCCTTTTCAGCTTCAGCGGCTTCTGCAGCTGCTTCCTCCTCGCGTAGCTTCACTAAAGATGGAGGTGGTTTTACAACAATGCTTTTCTTCCATTTTTTATCAAGCTTTCTGGACAACCTCTTACCAATACCCTCCTCAATCTCTCTTTCCCGCTTTACAGTAAGCAAGCGAGCAATCTACATCAATAATAACAGTAATTATTCATCCAAAAGAAGGATACCGCTTGTTGGCAAAGCTTTTATAGGATCATCTGAAGTTATTATTATTAGGGTAATATTAAAAGGCTTAATAGCAGTTTTCGC